>NW_008678217.1:0-4407 GCF_000695815.1 Acanthisitta chloris | reverse complement strand
AGGGAGATATCCCCGCGGGGTCCCCGCGGCTGTTCGGGGACACGATGCGATCGCACTGCGCTGTCCCTGCTGCTCACCAGCCTCACCAAGCTGCTCACGCCTGCGACTACAGTTTTCTTCGTTTTTCTTTCAAGACATCCTCAGCTCACCCTCTGCAACTCCCTGACAGGAGGTTGGAGTCAGGTGGGGGTTGGTCTCTTCTCCCAGGCAACCAGCAGCAGGACAAGAGGGCACACACTCAAGCTCTGCCAGGGGAGGGTTAGCTTGGATATTAGGAAGAGATTTTTTAGGGAGAGAGTGATCAGACATTAGAATGTGCTGCCCAGGGAGGTGGTGGATTCACCATCCCTGGAGGTTTTCAACATGAGACTGGATGTGGCACTTAGTGCCATGGGCTAGTGACCACGGTAGGGTTGGACTCGATGATCTTGGAGGTCTCTTCCAATCAGGTTGATTCTATGATTCTAAGAAGAAAAAGTAGACACTAGTTTGAAATGTGTGAGATGTCTGCAGAGGCCAAGTGGAGCCATCACATGTTTTCTGCACAGCAGCCTTGACACGTGTGCTGGTGCCCACGTAACAGTCACTCCTGGGAGGAACAGGGGGAGCGTCTTGTTTGAAGAGATGCTCCAGCTACCAAGATCATTCTGTAATTCCAGATTCTTTTCACTGGATCACCCCCACCCCACTGCCATGTCATTCATTTAATTATTTATCCCTTTGGTTCTGTCTTCTCATTTGGAAACCATGAGGTTTCTCCATCTGCAGCACTAACCACTTAGAATGATTCTTTGCAATCTGGTTAGTGTTCACTTTACATTTTCGACTTTTTTAATAGAAAAAACTCCCCGTGACACTGAAACCAGGTAAGGAAAGGGCACAGTGGTTATGGAGCAGTGGAATGCTCACCCTCTCCCAGCAGAAGCAAACACTGGATGGTTCCACCACAGCTGATCCAGCAGGATCATGAGCAGCCACAAGGTCCAGGGACCCACCAAACCCTCAGCTCAGGGCTGACAGCACTGACACCCCTGACACCCACAAATGACAACCATTGCTAACAGAAGGAAATCTCCATTCATTCATGTTTGATACTTGCTTACCATTTGAAATTTCACTGACCACTCTGTCCACACAGTCAGTGTTGGTTTCTTCCTCACAAATCCTCTCATATGCTGCACCACTGTTGTCAGAAATCAGAATTGTATATTTGTATGAACAGGAATAACTGTCCTCAACTATTTACACTAGATTTTAAAAAAAATCTTTCAAGAATAAAATACATAAATCCTGTTGGTTGGTCAAAATCATCATTTTGATTTAAACAAGGGTTATAATCGGTTATAGAATCAAAGGATGACTTGGGTTGGAAGGGACCTTAGAGATCATCTCATTCCAAACCCCTTGGCATGACCAGGTTACTCAGAGCCTCATCCAACCTGTCCTTGAACACTTCCAGGGATGAGACATCCACCTCTGGGCAACCTGTTCCACTGTCTCACACCACATGTTCCTTATTCTACGTAAGGCACTTTCCCCTCCCCCAGATTTAATGTCTGAATGTATTAATCAATGCATCAATTAATTAAAATCTATATTTTTTGCACTTAGTTTACTGTCAATATTCACAAGGCTCCTGAACTGCTCTTTAACAAATCTGATGTAACTTTGATCAAACACCAGCAGAGAGGAAATGGCAGTGCTTACCTTCCAGCTCGTTGTGAACTTGAAATTTCCAGGATGAAATCCATGACAACACTGCCCAATCTCCCTACAGAGAATAAAAACATAAATTATTGATTTTGTGCAGTGGCAGTTTCAGCACAGAGCACATGCAAGACTACAGCCCAAAATGTTCCAAGCTGATTTCTGTTTCCTTAGGTATTTTTTAGGTATGGATCCAAAGGACAGTGAGGAAGATATTTTTTACAGAGAGAGTGATCAGACATTGGAATGTGCTGCCCAGGGAGGTGGTGGATTCACCATCCCTGGAGGTTTTCAACATGAGACTGGATGTGGCACTTAGTGCCATGGGCTAGTGACCACGGTAGGGTTGGACTCGATGATCTTGAAGGTCTTTTCCAACCTGGTTGATTCTATGAGTCACTCCATGTGAGTACAACCTATCCAAACTGGTGCACACAGCTCCAGACCAGACCATGGGGTGAAATTTAAGCTAGAAACTTCCTCTCTCCCCACAAACTTGGCAGCACTGCAGCCCTGGTGCCCAAGGGAGCCTGCAGCTCTCTGTGGCACAGCCACAGCCCAAGGAATCCCAGGGCACAGTCTGTGAAATGAGTCCTCCCCATAATCCTGTTTCTATCATTAATCATTAAAAAAAAACCCTCACAGTGTGCAGGCTTATTGGTGAAAGCAGAAGATGAAGCTGATTTAATTTAGTTTTGTATTCGTTGTCATTTTAACATAGCCTCTTGCTGCCGTTTTAATTGAATTTTACATGTGACAACCAGTCTGACCAACAGAGGACAGCACATCCGTTCCTTTTAATGACTACAAGATCCTGAACTTGGAGCTGCCATTCACTTTTCGCTCAGGAAATGAGAGTGACAGGCAGAGTGGAGCAGTGTGCCCTAAGTAAGCCAGCCAGATTAAAAAGGCCCTTTTGCAATTAACTAGACCTGGTTTGAATTCCAAGAGATTATTTCAAATAAATCTACTCCTAACCAGGCACTATGGCTAAGGAAACACTGAGTGATCACCTCTCTGGGTCTGTGTCTTGATGAGTTGTTTACCCAGTGCTGCAACAACAGTTAACACACACTTGAGAGTCACAGCACACTCAGCACTGCCAGGAGAACTCTGCTTATTCTCCTTCAAAACTGCAGACAGACAAGGTGTCTGGAACTGAGTTTTGATGAAATGGGAGTGTTCAGGAAAACCAGACTCCAGTGTGTTCACTGCATCTGATTTGGGGGCAGAGAAGACTCTCCGAGTCATAATGAAATTCAAAGAACAAACCCAAGGATTTCATGTGGCTGAGGGGAATTTCATTACAGCAATTCAATTAACCTACAAGAGTTGCACACATTGAAATCTATTCTCTTCCCCCAAAGCTGGCTTTGTGGGTTTTATAGCAACCTTTGCTAGTCCTGGATAAATCACACTTTGTTACAAATGCATTGACGTCTTTATGTAATTAATAGCATATAATAACATCTTCATCTGTTTCTGCTTTGCAAACATTCAGTTCAGCTCCCTATGAAACGTACCAAATAGTGTTTTTTAACCAGATATGACTCAAGAAGGACTGAATGTTAGACAGGAGCACAAAGCAAACAGATTCGGGAGGAGCAGTAGAGGCTCCTGACAGTGTTCAGGTCTGATTTGTCGGTCAGGGCCTGATCCTGGGAATTGCTGAAGTGAACTAATTAGCAGCCTAAGACACCATGAAGTCCCTGGGGACTGACAGTGCTCAGCAGTTCTCGGTACTGAGCCCTTAAAGAAAAGCCAACCTACAAATTCCCATTCATGCGAGTAACAATATTGCCACATCCACAGTAGGAACATGAATTATTCACACCAGTGTAGCCTGAAAGATGCAAACGGCCAAGCCTGTTTAAAATACCACACAAATACTCCTCGGTGTTTCTGTGCTACGTGGAAGGGTTATCATTCAGCCCATTTTTCACTCAATTCCTTTTATTTGCCATGTGCACAGGTCTGATACGAGGCCACCGGGAAAATAAAGGCAGGAGACAGTCTAGAAACATGATTAGAAAAAAATGAGGCAAGGGGGTTACTGATTAGCTTCTTTCCACATGGAACTCCTAGATCGCATCGGAGAAACGCGAGTTAAGTGCTTTACCATTCTTTTTTTTTAACCATTATCTGATCAGAGAAGCATGAAAAGCACTTTATTGCCTTTTTTTTTTTTTTTCCTCCCCTGTGCTAGGAGCCCTCTGCAGGAAGTGAAGCTGAATTTCACAAATCTTCCCTTTCTGACGTCTCCCGAATTTCTAGGAATACCCCTTCCCTGTTACTATATTTGGTGGTAGTTTCTAGGAAAAAAAGCCAATTTTCGGCCGGTGTTGGAGTCGGCAGAGCCGCTCGGGGAGCAGTGCGCGCCCCGCGGAGTTGGGAGCGCAAGGTCGAGCTGAGAACTCGGCACAGCCTGAACGTCTTTGTAGCGCTGAGCATGGAGAGCGAGTGGGAAGGGGAGAGGTGTCTTTGTGGCAACAATGAGTGAATCTTCTCGAGTTTTTTTTTTTTCCCGCTGGCTTGTCTTTTTTTTTTTTTTTTTTCTTGCACTCATTTTTTTTTTTCTCCCCTCCTTTTTTTTTTCAAGGAAGACGATCTTAAGGAAAAAAAAAAAAAAAGAAAAAACACCTCTGGATTTATTTTTTTTTTTTCTTCTCTCCCCCCTCCCCTTACCGTGGCCTCTTGTTT
>NW_008678216.1:11612-11939 GCF_000695815.1 Acanthisitta chloris | reverse complement strand
CGGGAACCGGAGCGGGAACCGGAGCGGGAACCGGAGCGGAGCCGGAGCGCCTGCCCGCCAGCCGCGCACGGAGCAGTGTTAACGTACAACTGTGCAATGTATGACGTTCTGTATAGAAATGTATTATGCCTAATGTGAGTACACTGGCCAGAAGTGTAAAGCTTTAAAAGTCATTTATAAGAAATGTTTAATCTCTGCTGAGCTCTCAGTGCAAAAAAAACAAAAAGGAAAAATGAAAAAAACCGAAGTGTATATTTGTACAAAACTTTTTTTAAGAGTTATACTAACTTATATTTTCTATTTATGTCAGAAACATGGATAACTTTG
>NW_008678216.1:9763-11601 GCF_000695815.1 Acanthisitta chloris | reverse complement strand
TTTTTTTTTTTTTCGTTTGGTTAAGCCAAAGGGCACTATATTTGCTTTTGTTATTTACAAAATGTAAATTTATTTTTATAGTGGGAATTTTTTTGTTTTGCATTCACAAGATGTAGCCATGAATCAAAATATTTTTTAGACTTTACTTGAAGACAAATCTCTTTCAATGGATCCTGAGCCGGTCTGTACCACTGCCATTGCAAATTATGCCACAACTTCAATAATAAATAAAATTAAATAAAGTCAGGAAACGCCTGCAAAGCCGCTTGATGTGTGCTGGGGGGAAGCCCACGGGGGTGGCAGGGACAGCCCCGGAGGCTTGGGCGGTGGAGCCAAGCCCAGCTCAGCGCGTTTTGGGGGGTGCGTGTGTGTCTGCAAAGGTTCTCCCTAGCCCCGGGGCCCCACGCGCCCCCGCAGCACGACCCCTCGACGGGCACGGCGCCCCCACCTACGCCCCGCAGCGAAAACCTGGCGTGGGGTTCGGAGGGGAAAGGAGGGCTATTTCCCGTAAAAACAAGTGATCCTGAATACTGCTGGAGTTAACGAAGCGTGCGGGGAGCACACGCCCTTCATCACACCCTGAATTCGGCCTTGCGCCACGTTTTAGGGTTACTTTTAACCGTCTCCCCCTTCTTCCCAAAGCTGTATCTACCCCCCAAGCCCCCCGGCTTTCTGGTCTCCGGCTGTGCTGGGACAGCCCCCTCCACCGCACTTGGGGACAGCCTGCTAGGAGGGTGACTGGTGCGTGCGACCCCCGGCAGGCTCCGCACTGGGGGGACGCCCCTGCCTTGGCTGTGCAAACTTCCCCCTCCCCAGCCGCGGGCCCTCACCCCCCGGCCCGGAGCTGTGGCTACTGCAGGGAAACGTTTCCTGGTACCTCATGCCCAGCAATGATTTACAGGGCAAACACTACAGTTCTGGGAAAGGCAGCTATTCCAGCTCGCTATAAAAGAGGCAAGAAGCAAAACAGCCGAGAAAATAAACCCTCCCAACAGACAAAACAGGCAGCATTTTGACGTTAACGCTTTGGTGACAGTGGCTGTCACAACCTTTTGTGGCATCACCTTGTCCCCATGGCCAGGGAGCAGGTTAAAGCCAGGGGTTCTGCACATAGCCCCGTGGGGTCAGAGCACGTGCCCTGCTCTGGGTCCCAAACCCTGTGCTGCCCAGGGAGGGAGGGCAGACCAAGTCTCATCCTGCTGCAGGTGGTGCAAGGATTGAGGTGTCAGCGAGTGCAGATGGGGAGCAGGGATGCGACCTAGAGGCACGGGGATGGACTAGCCAGATTTATCCCTTTAAGACCCCACTCCCCACCCTTGCACCTCCCTGCACCCTCATGCTGGACCCAGCAGGTGGGGGGGACCAAGAAGGCATCACACCCTGGCCTTAAAGCGCGGTATGATGCTCTTTCACGGAGGGGGGAGGGAGCTGAGAGAATGAGATTCATGGTGAAAAAGGCTCAGGGTTTATCCACATCGTCTTCCCCCGGCCCCCGCAGCGCTCCTCTCTGCCCCCCCGTGATGGCCGCCAAACACTCCTGGCTGTAAAAGTAACATTGATTACCTCCAGCTCCGTGATCGCTTAATCAGAACGGGATTATTTTACACGCCCGCATCAGTGGCCGCTGACTCAATACGATTTTCCCCCCCTTTGAAAAGAAAAATAGCTTTTCCCTTTCCTTATGAAAGCCAACAATACCCGGAGTGAGGCAGCTGGATCCTCCAGGATTTATGGGCTTTTCTCTCGCTTTCATGAAAGCAGGTGCCTTTGGGACCTCCATTGTCCCAGCCCCCAACTAATAATAGGACTTTTTGCAATGAAAGATCCCTGCTCCGAGC
>NW_008678216.1:0-9656 GCF_000695815.1 Acanthisitta chloris | reverse complement strand
CGGCGGGAGGAGCCACCGCCTGCCCCGAGGTGTGCCCAGTGTGGCTCAGGAGGAGAGCTCTCAGTGCAGGGAGAGTTTAGGCACGGGGTTCTTTATATTAAAGCGAATAATTCCAGCTCATGGGCATTGCCCGAGAGGAGCCTGTGGGTTTGCAGCCTGTGATGGGGAGGGCCACATCCTGCAGCCCCCTGAGCTCTGCTCTCCTTGAGCTCCTGGGGGTGCGGGAAGGTGTGCGGCTGCCCCCGCGCCCTGCCCCACCCAGCCCGGCCGGCCCTCCTCGCCCCGGCACAAAGCACACTGCCCCTATTCTTTCGGCCTTTGTAGCCATATGGCAAATCCATGTAGACACAGCCAACATCCATTTATTCAGGCACATAATGTCCCGCAACAGGGAACAATTGGAACTTTGTTTGCTTCTATTATTGATGCGAATGGGCGACAGAGAGAGAGAGAGAGAGAAAAAAAAATCATTTAACTATAAGAGATATCCAGCTAATTATGAACCATATGTGCCTATAGTTTCAAAGCAATCCAATGAAGTTCATTTTAAATCTAGACTACTTTATTAGTACGGAAGACAGATGTCTCAACAGTACATGCATCAGAGGAAACCATGTAAAGAAGTTCTTGAAATATTTAACTAGGACTCATTCATTGTCAGAGGGGCTTTAAAGTGCCCTTTATCATGAGAATGCATAGGCAGAAGCAGAGGGAGGCTGCCGGTTGTTACCGCCAACCCACTTACCCCTTAGCGCTAAATCCCAGATTCCACTTTGGATTTGACGACAGGAATATTTTTGGAAAGGATTCAAAATATCAGGGGTCTTGAAGAACTGAGCTTGCTGCTCATTACAGCTACAAAAAGTCAGGTCATTATTTGAGCTGCCTTAATCCCAGGCTGAAACCAGCTATGCAATTAGAGGAATAATCTACCCCAAATCACCACCATTCCCTCTCCCAAGGAGCAGAGCCATGCATTTGGAGGACAGCTACTGCAGTTCCTTCCCTGCCCCAAGACAGGGACAAGAGCGTTAATGTTGCCAGACCTGCAGAGATTTTTTCATACAAGCATCTCTCAACATGAATCCGTGGTGGGTATCTAAAGAGAAAGAGCATTGCAGGAGGAGTGGAAGGAAAGATTGGTGGGAGGATGTATTTCAGATTTGTTTATTCATTTATTTATTTTATTTAAATGCAATTATCAGCAAACAATCTTAGCAGAAAGGTTAGTGCTGTCTTTATGAGAGCAGCAACATCTACCAGTAATTAAACCACTTCAGTTCGATGATTGCAACATATGGTTGATACTGGGAATCATTCTCCTTCCTAGCCACAACTTTTCTTTCTGGGCCAAAACTTGTTCTATTATCACTTGAAACAAACAAAAGGCTGCTTTCCACTTCTTGAGCAAATATTTGTTATTAATGAGCAGGAGGTGTAGGTAACAGGATGGGGACAAAACTCATAATTTTTAAAGTATATTTTCCTATGTTTAGATATGGAAATAAATTCATTACATGCCCAGTTCACTTGCAATGAGTTGCGATTCCTTGGTAAGATAGACACACAGGGAGATATGTGCAAAGGATCCATTCAGAGAGATGGAAATTGACCACTTTTAAGCAAAGAAACAGATACAAAGAGTACTGGTATATATACAAACACTCATATATACAAGAAATAACTAATCAGGGAGTAGAAAATAATTCATCAGAGAACTGGATTTTTTTAAAGCCATGTTGTCACCTACAGGATAAACTCACAATGGTTTTCCAATGTCTTCCCCTCCACTAGCCTGTATCCTCTCAGAAATGTTGTTCTTGGAAAGCATTTTTGGAACAGAGCAAGCCAAAACACAAACCAAAAGTCTTTACCTAAATTGAAAGGATGGGATCTGTTGAATGCATCAAATCTGTTATTCTGATCCACAGAGGATGGAGAAGAATGAAGTATCTCCTCTCTAATCGCACAGTATCTAGTATTAAAGACCACACAATCTCTTTCGGTGTCAGTGGTGATATTCCCAATGGAAAGAACTTTGTGGTTTTGGTTTATTCAGTTGGTTTTTAAACCAAGGGGGATTTTAAGCCATGTATTTCCAGAAACCTTTGTAGGAACATATTTTTTTTGGGGGGGAAGGGAGAATGAAAGATGCTAAAACAGTTAGATGAGCTGCACAGAACATAAAAGCCTTGAGGCAGGTCCTGCTGTAATATAAAAAAAAATAACTCAAACTCTTTTAAACACAGAACAAACTAAAGTTTGGAGCCCCTTCCACAATCTACATGGCCAAGCCTCTGCTCCAGGAAAACTGGTGGCCCAGTGGTGGTTGTGCAGCCTCACATCTACATCTGTGGTGTTGTGTGGACCTTAGTCTTTAGGATGAGGATGCAGAGAGAGGGGACAGGAGGATGCAGCACCAGAAAACACCTAGGATGGGGACAACAGGGCACACAACAGGACAACAGCATGAGTGAGGCTGGGGTACACTGGAAGAGGCTGAGCAGAGGGCACCAAACACTGCGGGTGTGCTCAAAGGGAGGGAGAGAAGGGAACAGGTCACAACTTTTATATTCTGCATTATATATTAATTTCTCTTCATATTCTGTGCATTCCTTTAGAAGCTGCAAACACCCATAAAACTCAACCGGTAACATCCCATCCCTCCTCTCAACTCATCTACAGATGGGTGCTAACAATAAACATCTCTTTTTTTTGTCTCTGTGTCCCAGGTCAGCATAGGATCTAAAAATGCCTCAGACCTGTTGATGAGTCTCTAGGCTTCTCATCATCTCAGGATTACTCACTCTCTCCCACTAGATTTCCTTCAGCCTACTTGATGAGCCCTCTCTCACACACACACACACACACACTACACTTGCATTACACAGAGAATGAGGATTGGGAAGGAAACACTCAAGTTCTGCAGGTGCCTGAGCTGTCTGTACAATTTCAGCCCAGATCTTTTGCTCCCAGTGCATTTTCACAGCCATGCATGACATTTCTTCCCCCAGGACACACACTACTCACTTCACCCAGTGCTTTCCCATGCAGAATATATCTGGGCTGTGCATCAATGGGGAAACTGCTGGGTAAACTCCTGCCAGAGAAGCTAAGAAAGTAAAGCAAGGGCCTACAGGATGGTTTTCTGCTCTCATACAATGCTAACAGTTGAATGCAGGCTTTTATTCTTCAGAGGACAGTTGGGTCCTCCTGACCTGCTCCTGCAATAGAGGTTTTGTGCAGTCCAGGACAAGGTGCTTCAAGTTTTCAAGTGCAGCTGCTAATTGTGCCCACCTTTGTTGGGTAACTGATATGAGATGCTCATGTCTGACTTGTGAAGGTGCTGAGCATCCACAGCTGCAGCCAGGGTCACTGAGTGCCTGGTGCTGCACGTGGTTTTGGCCAGATGAAGCCCAGGGTTTGGAAGGAGATGGCTATGGAGTGCCTTGGACCAACAGTCCAAATTATTAGCTCCCATTTCTTTTTATTTGTCTCCCCATCATTAAACAGGGATAATAACCCTTATCATTCATATTTTAAACCACCAATGTTAGGAAAATGCTCAGGTGCTACCATGAGCAGCACCATATAAATCTGGTGGAGAAATTACTAATGTCTTTGAGTGGGGTTTGAATAGTACTCAGTTAATAAGACATAGCACCATCCATTGAACAGCAAGAAAAACAAAATTGAGCAACTGCTCATTAAAACGAGCACCGTTCACTCTGTGCACTCAATGCGATCATTTAATTAAAAGATTTTATCATCGTGCACAGACACAAGGGGGCAGAGCCAAGGCCCCGTCTTCCCTCATCCTCTCCTGCTCCACATCAAACACACCAGAGTATTTCTTGGATGTAACCTACAACTGGAAGCTAAAAAGCATCTGAATTTTTTTTCAAGCCCCTGCACTAACAGAAATCACTACCTGAGCTTTGACAAGTCTTTTCCCCTTGCCAGATCTTTTTTTCCCTGCCTGTCACCCCTCAGTCCTGCCTGCACCCTTTGAGCATTTGAGGAGTTGGGAGACAAGATGACTTCCCAGACTCCTGCTGGTGCAGCACAGCCACCCCTGCCTGTGATCTCTGTCACTCTTGCCATCATGGCAAGCCTGGGAAATCACCTCTGTGCCTGGCTACGAGGTGGAGGGAAGGAAAAGAATTTTTGAGAGCTGGAAGATGCTTTGATCAGGACCATTTTCAAGTGATACTGGATTCAGAGGATCATGAGCACAGCTCCTCTTGCACACTGCTCACTGGGGGAGCTGGTGGCAATAAACATGCAAACAAGCCACCTTAAAACCAATCAAAACCAAAAACACTTTCCCCCAAGAATACATCACCACCATTGCATATGTTTTTATGTGACGGTACTGAAGAAAAGTCCCTGTTTGGGTCACATTAAGCAACTTGAGACATTCTAGGACTGAGGTCTACAGCAATTTACTCTGGAAAACAATGAGCATGAATTAAGTTGTTTTCATACATTTGGTAATTTGTTTAACAAAGCTGGTTTTTTCTTAGGGCCTTCAGTCAAGATGTTTTCAAGCATGGATGTAGTTAACATCACTTCAGTTTTCCCAGTGCTGTACAACATCCTGTCCACTGGCTGGTGGCTCCAAAAGCTTTGGATCTTTGTTGGTTTTGGGGTTCTTTTTAGGTTTTGCTCCCACTCAGATGAATGAGCAGGACTGGGAATACTGGCACCTGGTTCTCTATTTTCTTCTGCACATCATTAGGCAAAACATGTTTCTTCATCCTGCTAACTAAGGGAGTCCACACACCTATCTCTCCAGAGGAGAAAGCCCAGCTTTTGTGCCATGATCAAACCTTCAGGAGCTGCTATGACCAGGCTTTTCTGCTTGGAATGCTCCTGGAGAGGGTGCAGTGGTACCCACCTCTGCCTTCCCAGGCTCTCCACCAGCCACCACGCAGGATTGCCACCTCATGCTGCACAGGTGAGAAACTGAGAATGCAGCAGGTTACTACTGGATGTTGTACGGGAACACACACGTTCAATTTGTGCTGGCACCTGCATGATGCGAAGTCTATTCCCCTGTCAAATTCCACATTCCCCTTCCAGCGCCCAGGGGCTGAGTGGGGGAGCAGGTCATGGGTGGGGAGAGAGGAGAGATACCCCACAGCTGCTGGTGGGAACCCTTTCTCCTCACCAGCACAACTCCTGGGCTGGGTGCTCCCCTGAGAAATGGCCAGGCACAGCCTTTCTACAGTGTAAATAAAATAAAAGCAGCAGTTCATGTTTGCTCTCGGGTGTGCAGCGCAGCTCCAAGCAGCAGCAGTCACCTCTGCAGGGGGATACAACAGGAGATCTGGGGATAATTTCCATAACAATCACTGTTAGCAAACACCCATAAAACACAGCGGGCAAAGACACCTTATCAGAGGGAGTGAGCTGCAAATTAAAGGATGTACTTTGTTTTGTGCCCGTTTGCAGGATTTTGAGGACTTGGTGCAAAAATTCTCTTTAACCATATTCAATTAAAAAAAATAAAATCCTAATTTCATTTGAGAGCTATTAACAAGCAGAGAGAAAACACAAAATTTCTATATCTTGATCTATGTTCACTGGGCTATTCTGTCAGAGGAAGGACAACGGCGGGAGGAAAAAGTAAGAGAATAAAGCTTTCCCAATTATCATATTTCCCTGAAATTCAGCTATACAGAACCAGAATAATTACAGGCTGAGGAGAAATATGGCAAAACGTTGGCACGGAAAGGGGCTTTTTCTTGACCCTGCGGACTATAATGGGAGATAAAGAGATTGACCATTTTGGGAGGAGGATGCCTTCATTTCTCGACGTGACTGTAGATTATTTCGGCTTCAGGAGACAAGAATGTCCCTTTAACATCTGACCTGGCCTTTATTTAAGAGCAGCACTTCACGGTTCAGGAAAGACAGACAATTTTCTAATTCCCAGCTCTGCTGGAGGCTGAGGCAGCAACTTCCAGACAGGACACCTGCTAACACTAGAGAAATGGCATTATTATGTCTACAAGTTTACAAATCTGAGGATCAAAAAGCCTTTGCTTCTGCTGCTACTCCACAGGCCAAGGACGACGACTTCTTCAAAACAGAGTTTCACAGAGGTTTTTCTTCCCCCCTCCAAGAAATGGTTTCTTTTCACTTTCAGCAGATCGGTTTCCACGTGAAAAAGTCAATAGTCAAAGAGTTTCCTAAGTTTCATTGGTGTGTAGCAGAAAGGGGATTAGACCTGGGGCCTTTTTACTGGCAAGCCTTTAAGCAAATAAATGTTCTTGAATTCTTAGAGAAACAAACTTAACTTAAACAAAAATCCAGAATATATGGGATTTGCCCCTCCCCAACACAAATTTAAAAGAGAGAGAGAAAGAAATAATTGCTAAAGACTTAAGTCTACTATAATTTTAATTTTTGCTAGTTAACCCGAAGAGAATGGCTGCTTCCACATATTCACAATGAGTACAATGAGTTATTAATAGCAACTAGTATAATGCAATAACAATAATCTAATAACATAATAATTAGGATAATGCAATATAATAAATAAATATTAGAATAATCCAATATCCAGTATAATGCAATGGTTAATTTTTAATAGATCAATTCAATCCAGAGCTGTGATTTTTCAGCAGTGAGAGAGGCAAAAAGCAGACAGCATGCATACCCTCCAGAATCCTACCTGCTAGGCAAAGGCATTGCTTAATTCCTTCACACTCCAAAGTCCTGAAGCTGAAGCTGTGGTTTTTCTCTTAGGACACAGTCAAATCACAGTGGATGCTGATATTTTTTTTAATGGATGTTTTTCTTAAGCTCAAAAAATCACAATAGACAGGTCATTCAAACCCCCAACATTTAAGATGTGTGTGTGTGTGTGTGTGTATGTATATATATATATATAAATTTGTACTGACAGCCAACTGCTTCTGCAGAGCTACTCCTCTAGCCTGCAGACACAGATCCAGGTGTCTGTGCCAGCCATTTGCCAGCATGCATAACACCTGTGTCAGTGTTTGTAGGCTGGCTTTAATTAAGCCAGAAAACTAAGGAGAACTCTGGCAAAGTGGTTGGGTAATATGATCCAAAATCAGCAAGTAAACATCAGCATCTTGCTCTAGCAAAACAAACCATTCAGAAAAAATCAAGTTTAGATTTGTGACTACACAGAAAATTATAAGCTGTCTGCTAAGTTTGTCTCTCTGCACTGTTAAATAGTTTTAAAGTCTATTTGGACAATAATATACTTTTCCCACCATATACCTCTGTGAGCCCAGATTGGAACTCTTGCCTGTCAAGCTACTACTGCTCTGTGAAGGTGACACCTCTGATTTCACTATGAGCCATCCTGCACCTCTGCTTCTGCACACCCTCAGCCCATCTGAAAACCTTGGTGGTGCCTTAATTCACATCCAACACCATTGGCAGCTGGAGCAGATCCTTGGACCTTTCCTACTGCTGGGGGATTTGCTGTGAGCACACTTCCAAACCCAGTGCCACCCAAAAAGCAAAGTGCTATCAAATTGTGGCTGAAGGAATAGGAATGGAGGGGTTTGCTTGCTGCACTAGCAGCACAACAGTCAAGATGACCTGGCTGACCTGCCTTGAATAAGCCTCCTTCTAGCTGAAAATCAAGGAGCCAAACCCACACCTCCTACCCCATGGGCAAAATCACCCTGCCATTGGGTGAAGAATAGGAGCACAGCCTTCTCTCCTCCCCACCCAGTTACAAAGCCCTGAGTGGGGTACTTAAATACCCATGAGAAGGAGCTCTGCCCCAAGTTACCCCAGTGCAGCAGCTGCTTGCCAACATGCAGTGGGACACGCTTACTTGTGTCCTGATAAAAAGGAGATTTGAAGGAGTCTGGGTTTAATTCTGTACATTTGCTTCAAGCACTGTCTAGCTATTTTTAAAGAGGAAAAAACTCTCACTTTTGCTCTTTTGGCACTTTTTTTCTTGTTGAGAGCAAGCATTTAAGTGTCACCATTTTTAAGGCATTTCAAAGGCCACAGGCCCCATTTGAGGACAAGTTCATCCTACTAAAACTGACACCCTGGAGACCTCCAAAGTAGAGGGCACACACCTCTCTCAGCATCTCTTCCCAACCTGTTTCTGTGGCTCTCCCATCTCTGCCACATGTTTGGAGGTGGCTGTGTTACCCCAAGGGATTTTACACACACTGCCCACAGCTGCCCTTCTGTATGCCACAGTGTCCATTCCCACCCTTAGATACTCAGACCTGTGGTGGCACCTGATCCCCACTCCCTACTTGCCTTTTCAAAATGAAATTTCAAAAAGAGAGAAAACACTTTTCTTTCATGCCAAATCCAGCTTTATGACCCTATACGGATGGCAAAGTGCTAGCTAAGGGAAGCTTATTTTTCCATTGCACCAAGAAGATGAATTTTCCCTGGAATCCTGCCTGGATTCAGGCAAAATCTACTCTGCCTCTCACCCCAAATCACTCGCCCCAGCTCAGGAAAGAGAAAAATTTGCCTTTTTCCTGGGAGGATAGCGGCAGGGAAGGAGGAGAGCTTTAAAAGGGAGGGAGCGGGGAGGCCGAGCTCATGCACGGATTTTAATCTGATCACTTCCCTGTCAAACTAATCCCTGCCTGACTCAGATCGGACTTTTAGAAACGTGCCTGGAAACCAAAAAGCAAACCTCATTTGAATGAAGCACACACTCCGCGGCCCCCATCTGCAAAGGGCCGCACCAAAATAAAAAAAAAAAAAAAAAAAAAAGCGAAAAAAAAAAAAGAAAAAAAAAAAAAGAAAAAAAGGGGGGAGAGAGAGAGAGAAAATTAGCATTTTCCGCGGCCATCTGGCATGAGGAGCAGGCGATGAGGAACAAAAGGAGATTTAGGCAAAGGGGAGAGGCGAGTGTGCCATGGCATTGACCTGCAAATGAGCCTTTGTGAGCGAATTAAAGCTTCCCGGACCCCCCGGGACACCCCAAAACAGGCACCATTACAAACCATCCGGACAAAAACCCACTCATCAAAATTGTCTGCGTTTGATGGAAGGGGGGGAGAGGCCATTTAAATCTGCACCTTCCCTGCCCCCATCCCCAGTAATAGGCGGTTAATAGGGGCTTGGCGGGTGGGTCTGTCCCGTTGCCCCCCCGGCCTTACACCCCGCTCTGTCGGTATAACGGGGCACACCTTAGTAACGCGTCTCGTCCATAAAACCCACCCGAAACGTTATTTATAGCCCTCATCCTAAACAATAGGGAGGAAAAAACAAGAGGGGGGCATTTGGTGATAGATCAGCTTCCCGATGCTGTTCATCTAATTCGGGGTGGGGTGTGTGTAAGGTTGTTCTAAAGTCTATTTCTAAAACAATGATAATATTTTTTTTCATGGACGTGGTAGAGAGGAAAGGGATAATCAGGGATGCTATGGCCCAGAAAGAAATGGAAAACCGTGAGGGTTAGAGCTTTTGTCTCCCACTCCCCTTTCCCTCATGACACTTGCCTTTAAACTGGGAAAGCTTGAGGATTTGGAAGTGAAGGCAAAGATTTTGGCCTGGGGTAGATACATGAAAAGGGAGGGCGGGGGGAGCCATCTCCCCCCCCCACCATCCTCTCTCCAGAAAGGGAATAAGTCGGGGGCCAGCTGGGGGAAACTTGTAAATGAAACGTGTTTCTTTTATGGTCC
>NW_008678215.1:0-825 GCF_000695815.1 Acanthisitta chloris | reverse complement strand
AAAAGGGGAGCTCCTAAAAAAACCCTAGCACTGACTCTGATTTCAGTATTCTCTCCAAATGCCTCTCTCAATTTATGTGTAAATGAGAAAAAGAGGATAATGAAAGCACTTTTGTTGCTGGAATAGTCGGCAATACTCAGGCTTGTTTGAAGGTGTTTAATTTCACTTGCTTTGCTACAGGTTTCTTCTCAATTGCTGCCAGAACTGGTCAAATGCTATTTGCTGAGTAATTTATTGAGTGTTATTTTTGGAATAAAACATGCTCTTCTTATCAGAAACCAAATAGAATTAACCTAACAATCAGAGATTTGATTAAATTCTTTCACAAATTTTCATCATTCACCCTTCAGAAGGCTAAGATTATATCCCAACCCCCTCCACTATACAGAAACAGAGTTCAGTACCCAGCTAAATTAGCAAAGGCCTGGAGCTGGTATTACAAGCCTATGCTATTTTAAAAATAAAATTCTTCAGTTCTGGAAGTCTTGGCTTTAAATTTGTCCTTCTCCTGTGTGGTGAAACTATCTGCCCCATTTAACCTTAAGAGGGAAAAACTTTCTCTATCCCCCTGATCCTTCCTCCTTCCTTAGTCACAGCCCACAAGAGGGATGTTCCTCATGGCACCAATGGTTCTTCCAGCAGTCCCATCTCTCCTGCAGACAAAAGCACTTCTGCCACTAAAATTTTAAGTAGGAGTCAGAATTTAATCCATAGTGTCTGATATCCTGTTCAGCTATTTGCTCTGAGGTACTGAGAGGGAGCAATGTGCTGCTAAGACAAGTTTTATTTCCCTTCTTCTTAACCATGGTAAGGTTGGACTCAATG
>NW_008678214.1:4394-4760 GCF_000695815.1 Acanthisitta chloris | reverse complement strand
CCATGGTGCCGGTGCCCGGGCAGTGCCCGCGGCTCTGCTATTTGAGCCGGGGGAGGGTGGCCAGTCCCGCACCGCCCCCAGCTCCGCCCGCACGGGCACCGAGCCCCGAGGGTGAACTGCTGCCCTGGCGAGCAGGAGGCACAGGGAACAGGCTGAGCTGGGAGAGAGGCACGAGCACAACTCCTGTCCCTGCGCAGGACACCCCAAAAATCTCAGCATGGGGCTGAGCTTGGAGAGCTGGTGCTGGGAGCACTGCCCTGGGCAGGGGTTCAGTGCCCAAACATCTCTGGGGGTGGAACCTTGTCCTGATCTCCAACCTAACTCTGTCCCAGTGCCCAAACATCCAACCTGAACCTTGTCCTGATC
>NW_008678214.1:0-4373 GCF_000695815.1 Acanthisitta chloris | reverse complement strand
GGAGAAACCTTGTCCTGATCTCCAACCTAACCCTGTCCCAGTGCCCAAACACCTCTGGGGGAAGAACCTTGTCCTGATCTCCAACCTAATCCTGTCCCAGTGCCCAAACACCTCTGGGGGAAGAACCTTGTCCTGATCTCCAACCTAATCCTGTCCCAGTGCCCAAACACCTCTGGGGGAAGAACCTTGTCCTGATCTCCAACCTAATCCTGTCCCAGTGCCCAAACACCTCTGGGGGAAGAACCTTGTCCTGATCTCCAACCTAATCCTGTCCCAGTGCCCAAACACCTCTGGGGGAAGAACCTTGTCCTGATCTCCAACCTAATCCTGTCCCAGTGCCCAAACACCTCTGGGGGAAGAACCTTGTCCTGATCTCCAACCTAATCCTGTCCCAGTGCCCAAACACCTCTGGGGGAAGAACCTTGTCCTGATCTCCAACCTAATCCTGTCCCAGTGCCCAAACACCTCTGGGGGAAGAACCTTGTCCTGATCTCCAACCTAATCCTGTCCCAGTGCCCAAACACCTCTGGGGGAAGAACCTTGTCCTGATCTCCAACCTAATCCTGTCCCAGTGCCCAAACACCTCTGGGGGAAGAACCTTGTCCTGATCTCCAACCTAATCCTGTCCCAGTGCCCAAACACCTCTGGGGGAAGAACCTTGTCCTGATCTCCAACCTAATCCTGTCCCAGTGCCCAAACACCTCTGGGGGAAGAACCTTGTCCTGATCTCCAACCTAATCCTGTCCCAGTGCCCAAACACCTCTGGGGGAAGAACCTTGTCCTGATCTCCAACCTAATCCTGTCCCAGTGCCCAAACACCTCTGGGGGAAGAACCTTGTCCTGATCTCCAACCTAACCCTGTTCAGTGCCCAAACACCTCTGGAGGATGAACCTTCTCCTCATATCCAACCTGAACCTTCTCCTGATCTCCAACCCAACCCTGTCTCAGTGCCCAAACACCTCTGGGAGAAGAACCTTGTCCTGATCGCCAACCTAACCCTGTTCCGTGCCCAAACACCTCTGGGAGAAGAACCTTGTCCTGATCTCCAACCTAATCCTGTCCTCTCACAGCTCCAGCCCTTCTCTCGGTCCTGTGGCTGCTCACAGAGCAGAGATTGCAGTTGTCCCTGCACTGCTCCTCAGGAGGAACTACAGACAGCTCTGATGTCTATGAGTTGTGGCTGCTGAGCCTCTCTCCTCCTTTCTCTGCATGAAAGCATTTCATTCTCCCCCTCTTCCCAAAAAGTGCTATTTCCCCTCAAAGTAAGGAACATGAACCAGCTGGCGCAGCCCCAGGACTCTGCTCCTGCCTCGGGTGCAGCTTGGGGCAAAACCATCCATGGGCAAACCAGTCTCTCCTTCTCACACACAAGATCCTTCCCTTGCCCCAAGGACTCCCAGATTTTCTGGAAGACATTCTCATTGTACTTCAATAAACAGAGTGAGGAGAACATTTCTCCTTTTGCATCATTTTAAACCCTTCTACATCAACTTTCACACAGTTCCCTCTGAGTCCTGCCCGACTCCCTCCAGGCCTGTAAAGGCTGTCCCAGTCCTGCAGTGACCACAGGACAGCTCAGGATTGATTAGCCTTGGCCACTTTTTGATTTTCACTTTTGCTCAAGTTACTTTGTTTACCACAAAAGCACTTTGCTCAGTGCAGTCTGCCAGCCAGGAGATCCCCACACGAAGGGCTCTATAAAAGGCCAAAGCATGAAGAACATTCTCTCTCCACTCACTCAACCCAGTTGGCTTGGGAAAAGAGAAAGAAAGTGGAGATAATCCTGTCCCTTCCCCTGGAGAGTCACTGGAGTGTCATCCCCCAGCTGGGAGGGAGCTGTCAGCACAGGAGGAGGAGGAGGAGGAGGAGGACAACTTCCTTCACAGGAGTCTTTTATTAAAACTGGGTGACGTCTACAAGGATACAGTACAAAAAAAAAAATTTGGTCCATGGAAAAAAACCGTAATACTCAGTTAAGAAAAGCAGTTACTCTGCTCCAGCTACGTTGGCCTACGCAGGACTTGGTATCCCTCAGGTGGGAGTACCCTGAGGAGTCAGGGGCTGCTGCACCAGCACCAAGACCTTCCCCCCAGTACCACAGAGGAGCATTTTGGGAGGGCTAAGGAGGGGGAAGTCGAGAGTCTATTACTCACAGACATGTAGGAACACTGACACGAGGGGCAGGACCAGCCACACCGACCTGCCCTGGCAGGAGCAGGACTCCAGGGTCACCCTGCAGCTCTTCCAAGAGTCACACCAAGCTCCAAGTCCCAGAGCAGAAACGCCAGGATTGGGGTGAGGAGGAGCTGTTCCATTCTCCCAAGCCTGACCACCATGAAGAGGCATTGAGGCTGCTCCTCCCCCACAGCAAGAGATCTATCTGTACATTCCTGAACCATGCTGGGCCCTAGGGCAGCCCCCCAACCTAAAACTGACTAAAAACCACAGGAGCTTCGGCATGGAAACACCTGATAACTCACAGATGCTTGGAAAAAGGTCCATTCCCAAGGACTGTCCTCTCACAGCCTTGGATCCACACGAAGGAGCCTCTGGTCCCCACAGCAAATGACACAGGACAATTGTCCTGAAGGAATGAGGCTACAAGACTCTGTGTCCCTGCACAATTCCAGGCAGCTGCTCCCTGCTCCAGGGAAAACAAGCAGCCACGTGGTTTGCTGGAACCCACAGGGAGGTGTTTGAAGGGCAGAGTCACATCACTCCGACACTTCCACATCCCTGCAGGAAGCCAAGGCCTCGTCTCCCTGCAGTCCCAGCCTAGGCCAGTCTGTCACAGAACACCAAGGGAACAGAGCAGGGAAAAAGGGAGAAGGGAAGAAGCAATTCTCTACACAGTCCAGTAACTTCCTGGAGGAGGAGAGTGAGCTATGAGGCAGCCCAGTGCAGCAGCACCCTCCGAGGAGGGAGTCAGGGCAGGGAGGTATGTCAGCTCACGGCGTCCTGCCCACGACAGCTCCTGGCACCTGCTGCAAGCCAAGGCAGGGAACAGCCACAGCTCCCAGCAGAGCCAGGCTCCCAGAGCCAGCAATCCTGTGCCACAACCAGGTGCTGGCTGGGAGGGATGGGCTGTGGATCCTGAAGGTGAGGAAGGCTCCAAGTCACTCTGGCTACAGGGGACACTACACAGTGCGGAGTCACGGGGAGGCTCGTGGAAGCCTTGGGACTGACAAGGCAACAGTCAGGAAGAAAACCAGGTAGAAATGTGTGCTCCTTGGAGCCTGTCTGCTTGTCACACCCCACGAGACCCCCAGGGGCCTGGACTCGCCCCAGCAGGGACAATGGCAGGATGGACAAGGACGGCGTCGCTGCCAGAGTGGGTTCTGTGAGCTCTGCAGCTCTGTCTCCACAAACAGCTGTGATGCTCCTGCCTGGGGAGGAGCTGAGCAGCCTATGTGTTCCGGATGCCCAGGGCCTGTTCCAGCTCCTGTCGCCTCTGCTGCACCTGCAGGAGAAGCCAAGGGGCAGCGTTACCACACTCAGGAGACTCAGGATGCCACTGGGAGAGCTCAGACTGGGGCTGAAGTGCACCCACCACCCCCCTTGGCATTGTGTGCCCCAAGGAGGGACAGAGGGACCCTGAGGGATGCTCACCTTGGAGTAGAAATATCTGCACACAGCTTCCTGCGCCCAGGGCTGGAAGTAGAACTCGGCTCTGCGCTCCTCCTCGGGATTCCCAACAACATCAGTCATGGTCTGGGCAGGCACAAAGGACACAACAGATCAGGCAGTGCAGAACTCTGGCTGTGCTGAGCAAACCCACCTCCCTCCCCTTCCCTTCCCTCACAGAGCACTCAGGTCAGGCTCTTCCACTTCACTCCAGTTCCAGCCTCGATCCCCAGGCAGGAAATTGCCTCTTTCTCTCTGTGGGAGCTCGCTGTAATGAGGGAACGTGTGCCTGGCTCCACCTTGCACACAAGGCAAAGCTGTACCTTCAGATCCCTGCACTGGGACTGCAGCCAGTCGTTGATGAAACCCTGAGGATCACGGGCAAAGCTCAGCATGAACTCGCGCTGCGTCTTCAGCTGGTTGATGGTCTCGATTGTTTCGTGGATCTGAGGGAGGCAAACACAGCAAGGAACTGCTGAGCAGGGGGAAAGTCAGAAACATCAAGAGGCACAACACATTGAGGCAAATCCTGACACTCCCTGGCTGACTTACTCCCACCAGGATTGGCAGTTTGCAGTTTTCTGCTCTAAGAATCACCAGTTTCCCCAAAACCGTTTGCTTACAGCTGTTTGGAAGTGGCTCATCTCCCTCCAAGCTTCCAGAGGCCTCCAGTCCTGTCCTGCCTCACCTCCTGCACAGACACATCCCTGCCCAGCCACGAGGAGAGCAGACCCAAAGGAGCTTCTCC
>NW_008678213.1:5090-31380 GCF_000695815.1 Acanthisitta chloris | reverse complement strand
GTGTCTGTTCTGTGCCGGGTCTGTGCGGGTTCTGTGTCTGTTCTGTGCCGGCTCTGTGTGCGGGTTCTGTGTCTGTTCTGTGCCTCTCTGTGCCGCTGCTCCCCGCGCCAGGTGCAGCTATTGTTCGGCCGGTCCCATTGAGCCGCCCTGAGCTGCAGCTCCGCGCTCTCTCCCTCATTGTTTCGCCAGGAAATTAGCATTAAAAACCCAGCCCAAACCCCCACGTCCCTCAACTGCAGGTGACTGTTATTGGCCCCAGCTGCCACCCTTGTGCTTGATTACTTCCATATGGGCTTGTGGCAAGAAGTAGGATCCTACTTATTGATTTATTTTTTTTTAATATTTTGCCCCTGTTTTTATCCCCCCCACAGACAATTCAGCACTCACAAGGAACAAAACCCTCAAATCTATTTAAGACCCCAATAGGCTCCAGTTGCTGTTACAACTGGGGATGAACGTTTTACAAGCCAAGCTAATTACACCCTCTCTCTCCTTTCTTCCTTTCTTCAGCCCCCACCCCATAAACATAAAATAACCAGAGGGAAATTGGTGGTAAATTAAAGGTTTTGCAGTGTCCTGAGAGGAGGTTTCCTCGATAGCAGGAAGAAGTCTGCTGGGCTTTAGATGTTGTGTTATTCGGGGTGGGGTTTTTAATCGGAAAATGGGAAACTCTGGCATCCTGCACACCTATTAAAGGGACACACAGATCCCAGCCTGGGTCTGGATAGAAAAGGAAGGAATAGTTGACCAAGTGGGTTGTTAATTTGTGAGTGTAGTCAGCTGTTGAGAGGAGCCAACGAGAAACTATGTGCCAACTGAAGTTACCAAAGTCTAGGAATGCTGTTATTTTCTCCTGGTATGGTTTATCTGCAGGGCAACAGGTTGTATAGAACCCCAAACCTCCCAAAATCTCTTTTGGGGTACTGCTGGCAGAGTGGCATAGAGCAGCCTGGGTCTGCCTTGAGGTGAGATGTACTGGAGACCAGGAGAGAGAGAGGGAGGGAGGCACCTCTTGGTGCCCTACCTAGGACTTGGAAATGAACCTGCATCTCCAGGGAAGAGTCCAGGTGGGTCATGTCCCATGACGTGGGGACCAGTCCACACAACCCTGACCAGGCTGGAATGGAGGAAAACAGCAGCTCATCTCCACAATCTTCCTCTGTGCTCCTGTCCCAGCAACTTGGGTGACTTTTTTGGTTGCGATACATACCTCCAAGAAGAAATACTGGGTTTCCCTTATGGCCTGCAAAAAGGTCTTTGGTTAGGCTGATAAGGTTTGTGCTAGAGCATCCTGACAGAGCAACTTGCAGGGGAATGATGGTCTTCAGAGCATCATGACTGAGGCATTGCATGCTGCTGCCTGGGCCTCAGCAGTTTGCTGGAGGTGAAAGCCCATCAAAGCCCAGTAAGTCTCAGCTGTTACAGCTTGTGAGGCTGTTCCATAGGGAATCAATAGGGTGTGCATCTTTGCATTTTTGTTGGTGCCCCAGCAGCCACTTCCATGGGATCTGTGCAGTTCCTGCTGGTGATGCACATGTCAGCAAACATCTTGCTAGAAAAGATGCTTGAGTTGTTCCTCTCTCCTCGGAGCAAGACATGGAAGATATATTCATAAAGGAGAATGTCGCTAGTTCAGCAAACACAGCTCCTTTGGGCAGAGTCCCCCTTACCAGTCTGGAAGTAAGCACTGAAGTGAGTCTTTACTCAGATACAAAAGTCTTTGGGAATGTCTGGGACTTTGTTCATTGGTTGACCTCAAGACTGTGAATGCAGATTCACCTACAGATGAGGAATGGGCTTTGTCTCAGCATTGGTTCTTCAGCATTTGCCAGGTTGGCCTCCACCATGAGGTCCATCCTGTCTTTGCCAGGTGGAACCTGCCAATGTAGTTTGTGAGGATTTGAAATAAAAATTCTAGTTGCTATCTTTGAAGATAAGTTTAGCTGAAGTACTTGGATATTTACTGCATGTACCTCTTTCCTGATACAGATCTCTCCTGGCTTGGCTGCCCAGCATGGACCACCCAGATCTTCCTGGGGAGCATCCATGCAAGTGCAACAGTGTGGGTTGTGCACAGCTAGTAGTGGACTCCTAAAATAGTTCCAGCTCTTAGGGGTGCTGTGTGATGTGGGGAGAGACACCAGGTAAATCAGGTCAGAAGGTGGATGAAGGAAGTAAGACAGCCTGATGGAGTTTCTTGAGCCATTTTCCTCAGACTAGTTTTAAACCCTTCAAAGTCAAATCTCAAACTTAGGGGGTTTCTTCTCCCTAATTAAATTAACAGGCCATATGGTGTTTACTGTGAGTGCCTGCAATATGGAAGGAGCTACCTCCTGGATCACTTTCTTTTTTCTAAAGCTGCTGCTTTACCTGATGTCACTGTTCTGAAATGTTCTTTTCAGCAGCAGGCAGGAGAGGTTATTTCTGCCACCTCGCTGCTGTTGGTGTCACCTTCTGAACCCAGGGTTGAGCTGTATCATAACCTGTTTCTGCAACCTTCTTTGTCTTCTCCTGGCTTTTGTAATTCCATCTTGCTGCTTAGTGGGGTGTGTGTACAGGTCAGGGTTCTTTTTTCATGCTTTTTCACATGCAGGTAATGGTTGTTGGAGATGAGGAGCATAGAAACAACTCGATGTGGTGGTTTTTTGGGGGTGGTGGTGTTATTTTTAACAACTGTTACTGATTTTTTTTCATTGAGGGTAACATGAGCATCTCAAGAATATGTGAAACTGAAAGTTTTGTGGGGTTTTTAGTGATGGGCTGTTTGTAAAGAAAAGAAGTTACTTTGCATGTACTGCTTTTATCTTGACATGAAATCTGGAGGAGGAAACTAAGACCTTGAGGAAGAAAACCATTGGTTTACTATCAGACTGTTGCACTTAGCTGAGCAGGAAATAGGGTAAGAATCTCTAAACCTGTAGGAGAAATCAAAGAATGGAAAGTGTTGGATTTTGCTGTCTGGTTTGTGCTGCTCTCGCTCATTTAGCTGGGTTTTTGGTAAGCATCACTCTTGTTGTGTGAGTGGACTTGCTGTGAGCTCATCCTTCATTTCTCCAGTGTACCTTAACATTTCTCTGCAATCTTAACTTGTTGACGCATCTCTTCTGTAGGGGCTTGGTGACCCTTCATCTTCAGCCAGGCTCAGCTTGTTCTGGGGTCTGTGAGCTCCCAGGAACAGCTCCATGAAAACACCCTGCACATTAGCATATTCCTGTAACGTATGCTCAAAGGGTGTTTCTTTGCAGAGAAGCCTCTCTAAAGATAGCATCGTGAAGTTCTGTGTTGTCAACCAGGGACACTTGATCTAAAAAACAACATTTGATACACAGACAAGGTTTGCAAGTGCCATCTGGATCCTGGGAGATGAGCTAGGTTGTCTCTGTTTTGCATACACTCACCAGGGAAAAAAAAAGGACGTGCAGGAAGATTAATTCTTCAGGATCACCTGAGCAGAACTAGTTAGTCCACACCAATGTCCTCAGTGACATGGGACACCAGTGTAATCCCATACCACTGGGTATCATGTGCTGATGCACCTTGTTAGGGTGCTGGGAGTAATTCTGTAGTTTAGTGGTGTATTATTGAGGCACAGGTGGAATCAATTGGGGCCAGTGATATTTTCATCTAGCAAGCATACTGCAAGGCAGAACCTGCAAATGATGCAAAGCCCTGCAGAAATTGGCATCTTTGTAGGGAGGTGGGGATGCAGGGAATGCAGATGTCTTTGTCTGGCTTCAGTTCTGCTTGCTGGAGAAGCTCTCCTCAAACCCACACCAGCACTGGGAGAAACCTGAACACCATGAACATTGAACGTAGCCTGGGTTGAACAGCAAATTTGCTGTCCACATCTTCCCAGGGATATGTAGCTTATGAAACATATTTTCCTTTAGAGTCTATTTCTTGACTTTCTAGTTCGCCTCTCATATGCAAATCTAATTTGCCTAATGGGGTGGTGAGTGTAATTGAAAGGCAGCCTGCACTTACACGAGAGTGAAAAGTCTCACCTGTGCCCAAGCACAGATGGGGCTCTACTCACTGCTGCATCATTAGAGCAAATTTATGGGCACTGTGTCACAGGCTTTGCTGTGTCCAGGGAAGGAAAACAGCAGTTTCAAACAAACTTGGGGTTTTTCTGAGGTTATTTTGTACCCTGGTTTTGGAATTTTGGTGGTTGAACTCTTTGGTTAATAGGACTTTTGTCTTTCTCCTGTGTTCCAGTTGATGGGGAGGAGGTTAATGCAGGTTGCTGGTAACTAGCTGAGGACAACCCTAGGACTGACAAGTTGGAAAGTCTTGTCTGTGCTGTGTTGCAGCCTGATGGTTTGAAAGCAAATGCAGCAACTGAGCCAACCTTCACTCTATGGTGCCTGTGCATCACTGAATCTCCAGAGGTTATCCATGGAAAATCTCCACCTCTGCTGCCTGTAAGAGGGAAGGGAAGGAGGCACAGCAGAAACAATTATTGCTGTGTGTCTATCTCTGCTGGAGTTGTTCCCTGACCAGGCCAAGAAGTTGGGGTTGCTCCATCCCTGGCAGATTCAGGGCCAGGTTGGACAGGGCTTGGTGCAAGCTGGGCTAGTGGAAGGTGTCCCTGTCCATGGTAGGCGATGGAATGAGATGAGCTTTAGGGTCCCTTCCAACATAAACCATTCTGGGATTCCAAGTAGTGAGCTTTAATGGCTCTCCTGTCCACACCCTGTTCATGCCTGGGCTCTGCAGGAGGTGTTGGCTTGTCGTCCTCCAGTTGTGTAGGTGTCCAGCTACACCATCAGGATCCTATACCACTCCAAACCTCACCCCCAAATGCATTGCTCCTGTGCTTGCAGCTCTGGAGGATGGTGGAAAGCTTTCCATATGCTGGTCAGGTTTAGGGTGAGGAGGAAGAGCAATTTGTGTAGTGACGTGAGGAGTGTTTTTCAGAGGCAGAATTGGCATCTTGGCAGAGCTCCTGCGTGTGCCATCGATCGGGAGTGACTATTAGCTGGGCAGCAGTTAATGCACTTAGCGCCCAAGTGAATGAAGTGTGCTCTCTCCAGAGCTGGCAGGAGCTCTGGTGTGATTAGTGAGTCTTGGCTTCTTCCTCGGGAACATCCACAGGGCAGTGAGACGGGTGCTGGTGTGTGCAGCACTGCCAGCATGGTGCAAGGGCTGCTGGAGGGAAGCCACTGTGGAGTGAGGGACACGTGGTCACAGAATGGGTCAGGTTGGAAGGGACCACGGTGGGTCATCTGGTCCCACCTCCCTGATCCAGCAGGGCCATCCTAGAGCACACGGCACAGGATTGTGTTCAGCAGTTCTGATACAACTCCCGTGAAGGAGAATCCACCACCTCTCTGGGCAATCTATTCCAGTGCTCAGTCACTGCACAGGGAAGAAGTTCTTCCTCATGTTCAGGTGGAACTTCCAGTGCAACTTCTATCTGTTGCCTCTTGTTCTGATGCTCAGCACCACGGAGCAGATGCTGAACCTCTCTAGCACTTCCCTACAAGTACTGACAGACATTGATGAGGTCCTCTCTGGCACTTGTAGGAGGTTGTAAATAATGGCGACAAAATACACCTCCCAAGTCTTTTCCAAGTTACTCCTTGATTTCTTGGACAACTTGCCCAGTTTTGGATAGTCTGGTGGAACTTCAGCCCTGGAGCTGGCTGGCAGTGGGTGAGCTCCTGCTCTGCATCCTCCAGCCAGGGAAGGGAGACTCCCTGTTGGACACTGCTTTATATTTGGAAAAGAGAGAAAATGCTATGACTTCAGGGACCCAAGAGGGAAGTTTTTCCTTGATTGCTTCATCTTGGGTTTGTGGTAGAACTTGGATAGTGGTATGTTTGGGGTGGATTTGGGCTTGGTTTTGTTTTTGTAAAAATGGCCATTGTTTTCATCTAAGCTGGCCCTTCTGCCTGTGAGCTTCTGGACTGCTTCCTTTTCCAGATGGTCAGGACTTGTACTTGTTCTGTGCTTAGCAAACAGTTTGGGTTTGTTTTTTTTTTTAAGTTTAATTTACACTTTTTTTAAGAGCTTTGGGTGTCCTTGGTTTGTATTATTTGTGCCTCCCTGTGGTCGCATTGGTTGTTATGGATTAAATGTGGTTTTCTGCCTTGAGATCTTCTCACTTCTTTAAGCAATGACCTTGCTTTTTAAACTTGGCTTTATTTAGTTGTTGGTTGTGGTGCTTGGGCTGCTAGTGCTGGTGCTTTGAGCCTGCCTTGTATGCAGTGACTTTTTTTTGTCCCAGTTCCTGTATTACTCACTGTGAGTATTCTCTACTCACTGGACACCTTCACTCTTAGCCCCCAGTTCTCATTAGCTCCAGATCCCTGTGTACCCAGCAGCATTAGTGACGCTCTAAGAAAAACAGATTTTCTCAGTACTGGGTATTTTTTGAGGTCAGTGGTGGTTTTTTAGGTTGATTTATAATGAAGGGAACCAAATCACCAACCAGCAGGGCTTGGAAGATGTAGGACTGCAAGAGGGATGTATCTTAAATTGTTGCTTTAAAGCTTCTGATTTAAACCTCCTCCTGTATAACTTTAGTAACCTGGTTTAAAGTTCCCAAATCTTCAGTGACTGAATGGTTTTAAGCAGATTTTGTGGTGGGTTTGAATTACCCTTTTATTTGAAAAAAGACTGTTTCTTTCTCGAATGATTTTCAGGCTGTTCGCCTTTTCCCAGTGTTATATGACCTTCCAAGGTGCTCTGGGCTGGCTCTGCCCTGTGTAGGCCATATGGTTCCATGAGGTGTGTCTGTACTCTCCATTCCAGTCAGGCAGAGCAATGTGGGAATGAGGACTTGTCCAAGTCATGGACAATGCCTGTGTTTGTTGTACCCAACAGACAGGATCACTGTGAAGGTCCAATTTGATCTCAGGGATGCTCAGGGAAAGGACAGGCTTGCACAGTGCTGTCTCTCCCGGAAAAAGGTTTGTGTTTTTCTCTTGCTGCTGTAGCTGAGGGATTTGTGGGTTCTCTGACAATATAAAATTTGAGTAAATCTTGGAAAACCACCTGTATACATCCCTGTAGGAACTGTCAATCCAAACACATTCCCAGCAGCTAACAGGGAGCAGAGCTGCAGGGGTGGGCAGGAGCTGAAGCTCCAGGAGCTGTGGGTTTGGGATCCAGCCTTCCTCAGCACTGTGGCATGGGGTGTCACACCATCCCTCAGCTGCTTGGGGTTAAAGTTGCACCAGGAAGTGCAATGACCAATTCTTTTCTCAAGGAAAGCTCCCAGAATGATTGCCCCTGGAGAGGCAGGGACTGATCCTGCAGTGAGCAGAGTGGAACTACTGGTGGGAAGCCTTTAAGCAAAGGGACTCACTGTGCTGACCCAGAAACACCATCCTGCTTGGTATCTCCTAGATTTCTTATGGAATTGGATACAAAATTTCCTTCTTTTCCACAACTTTACTTTTCCTACTGAAACTAAGAGCTGGGCTATAACACCAGGCAGTGAAAAAGAAGGGTCACTCACCTGGTGTCTAAGAACAGCCTGTCACTTTTTGTTTTCCCCAGCTTCCAGGACTCACAGCATGGAAGCTGCAGGGTACAGCAAAAATGCCATGGGAATGCCAGTCTCACAGCACTTGTCTGGATTTTTGGGGGCAGCTAAGCAGGCAGAAGGGCACTGCTGCAGTGTGGGAGCTGTGGCCTTGCTCTGTGTGCAGGACCAGTGGCTCTTGGCTCCAACGATGCTGCAGAGCTGCAGCACTGCTCCTGCCGGAATACTCTCTGCTGCTTGCCCTTTTCTCAACTCTTTTGTTGAAGGATAAAGTAGGGCAGTGAGGTCCTGGGCTCTCAAATGGCATTTGTGGAGTGGCAGTGAGGTGAATTCGTGGCTTAAATCTCTTCTGTCAGGTCCTGCTGATGGATTTTAAGCAACGAGCACTGCTCGGACACCTCTAATTGCACCGTCCGTGCAAGAGGCTCTTGTGCAGAAGCTGTAGGGCAGCCAGAACCCTCTGGGAATGCTTCCCATGGGTGAGACAACCCCGTAGCCTCCCTGAGGCTCCTCCAGACTGGTTCCTGTGACCACAGAATCCCAGCGAGGGCTCAGTGGTGGTGGCTCCACATTGTGCCCTCCATGCAGCGATGACCTGTGTTCCCTGGGTCATTCCTAGGAGCCTGCTCCAGCAGCTGTGCTGCTCCAGAGCCTGTTTCAATCAGTGGATGCATTCCTATTGACTGTTCCGAGCTGCAGAGAGCCCCTCGGAGCTAATTAGTAATTAGAGGATGCCAATTAACCACGGCTCCCCGGGCTCTGCCGCCGCTTCACTGGTGCTGGTGGGATGGAGAGGGAGGGAACAAAATGGAGCCCAGTGCAAATGTGTTTCATCTGGAGAGCAGGAGAAGGGTGGAGCTGCCTGTTCAATGGCCAGCAACCCGAGTTTTGAAAGGATTTATGAGGGCTAGATAAAATCATATCCTAAAGGCTGTCTCGAAGCCTCTGTTAAGGTGGAAAAAATGCTTTGTGAAGTTAGCGTTGGTTTCGCTGTGCTTTCTCTCTTCATGGACTGCAAATTTACAGGTACAAAAGTTCCAGCTTTATTTATGGCATTTAGCCTAAGCAGAAGAGAAAAAACAGATTTCCACTCCCAAAGTTACAGTGCTCAGTTGTTCTTCTGTGTAACCTGTGGGTTATATCCCTGTTCACCTCCAGAAATGTGGTCCCTAAACTGCAGCAGAGTTTAAGGAATGTTAATGACAGGAATGGGCATTCAGTATTGGCAGTGCCAGGGGAGGCCTGGTCATCCAACCAGGAGTTTCCCACGTGTTGGATCACATTTTACTCTCTGGAATAAACTTGGTGTTCAGTCTTTGAACCCCAGAGGGGTGAATAGCCTTATCCATGGCCTTGCTGCTCCAGGCAGGGAGGAATTTCAGACCTTTGGGGGTAACCCCTTAAAGCCAACTTTTTAAATGACTTTTCCTATCTAACAAGTTGCTGAGATGGTAAAGTAAAAGTGCTGATTTGATTTGATTTTGGTTTTTTTGTATTTTTTGTTTATTTTGTATTTTTATTTTTAATTTGTGTTTTATTTTATTTCTATTTTCTTCGTATAACCACGTTTAACTCAATTCTCGTTTGCACTACACACAGCATTTACTATAAGTGAAACTCGAGCTATTTTTTGCCCTGACACACCATTTCTCCATAGGTAGAATCTCCCTAAATAATCATTAAATAAAAAAAAAAACAATAATCTTTGATGCCAGGCTGTTGCTCCAAGCCTTTCTCAATGGCATCCCTTCTGTCCGTGTTGTGTCTGGGCTCCCCTGGACTCGGGAGCTGTTAATCTTCTTGGTGTTTTCTTCCCTGCGGCAAATGAGACACAGATGTTCCCATCTGGAAAGTTTGCTCCTGCCACCGTTGTTTCACTTGGAGTCAGAGGCCTTGGAGAGCAGTGCAGCAGGCTGAGGCTTTGAAGAACTGATTTTTCCATGACTGTGATAATTGCCTGTTTGATAGCTGTAACTGCTTTCAGTTTTCATTCAGCCCAAGAAGTAAATAATGTGGAGGAGTAAATATTTCTATTGTTAGAGGAGTGGGTGATTTAAAACAAAACCCCACTTTGTTTCTGTAATGTTAAATGGAACAAAGAATTAATGAGAAATTACCAAAATATATTTGAATTTTAATTTGAATGAAGGAGTGTCTTTGGCTTTGCTGGACACAGCTACCCCTGTCCCAGGTTATAACTCTGGCCAAAGGAGGGGACTGAGCAGCCAGAGGGGTATTTTGGGGAGGAAGGATCACTCCCTTTGCTCCTCAAAATGCTTCCCATCCTAAAACTGCAACACAGGCCACTCTGCAGGCTTTGGTTTCCAGGAAAATATCCTGCTGGGCTGTGTTCCAGAGCATATCCCTCCCTTCGGGGTGGCTGTCTCTGATGAGGGCAGAGCAAGCAGTTGGTGATGATGAGGAGGGTTCCCTGCTCTGGGGTATCACAGCCTCCTGGGCAGAGCTCACTGCATCCCTTTGAGACAGTGATGAGCAGAAGCTGTTGACACGGACATTATGGGATGAACTTGGGTTCCCAAAACTTACTTGTATGTGCCTTAGTGGTATGGGAAAGGAATGGCCGTGGTGTGTTGGTTAGAGCAGCAACAGCTCCCAGGTGGCTGCTGCACTGTGTGTAAGTGGTTTTTAGGGCAGATTTCATGAGCTGAGTAACTATTCCCTTGCTCCTTCATGGAAAAGAGCAGGAGAGTGGGGGGTGCCATGCCAAGGTAGTTTGTGTGGCCTGGAACAGCTCCCCAGGGCAGTGGTCACAGCCCCAAGCCTGAGAGCTCAAGAGGCATTTGGACCATGTTTTCAGGCACAGGGTGGATTGCTGTCTGTGGTGTCCTGTGCAGAGCCACAAGTTGGATTGATGATCTTCGTGAGCCCCTTCCAACTCTGAATATTCTGCGTTGTTGTAGAAGCAAGGTGACCAGAATCTGGGGAGCTTGATGTATACCCAGCTCTGGGGGCTGTTTGGTGTGATAGTTTGTGGGATGAATCCTGCATCCATTGATTTGTGCTTCCAGGCCTGGTAGGAGTCTGTGGCCCAAGGGGAAAGCAGAGATAAGGAGGCAGGGATGCCCCTTAAGGGCACAGGCTTTGTGCTGATGGGTCTGACATGGCCAAGGTGCAGGCAGAGCTGGAGCTGCAGTCATCTTGTCTGGGTGGGAACTGTTCCAAGGTCCAACCTGTGCTACCAATGGGTTTGTGGAGTCAGGCACAGTAATAGGATTTTCTAGAAATCACTGAAGGGCAAGATGGATAAAGATCTGCAGTCTGCCTTCAGGAATAAATTATTAATCTTATTTCCCCTATTAACTGCTTTCTGGACTGGTTGTGAACGATAACATACTTTGCTCTTTCAAGTTCTTCTATCTGAGTTTCACATTGAATTGAGATTTAAAGTGAAACAGCTGTGTGTGGGAGAGGACTAGATGGCAATGGAGATACTCGGGTTTATTTTTGATGTCTAAAATGCCTATCCCAGGCTCAGCAGCTCCCTCCTGTGTGATGCAAGGCTCTCCTGCGAGGTGCCGAGTCCTCTCCACTCCCACAGCATCTTACAGCTCAGGAGCTGAGATGTGCTATAAACCCAAGCTAAACAGGGTAAAAATAGGCTGATCACACTTAGTGGAGGAAGTATCTGTGCAGTAACATAAGTTACCCACTGCAACAGATGCTGTAGTATCATCTTGGCCAACTCCATGCTTTGGCATGGAGGGTGGAGGATGAAGAAGGACCTCAGCTGACCAGCCCTTGCTGCTGACCTGTTTGTGTGACATATGTCTCCCAGTTCTGGTTGTATATCATCATTTATTGCCTCCAGCAAAGAGAGACCTCTGGAAACCACCCTACATGCAAATAAATGTCAATATTTGTATAGAAATGTCATCTTGACTGCAAACCTCCCAATGTCTCCCTTTCCACCAAATTGGGACAAACCCAATCATCCTTTTTTTCCCTGAGGCTGCTGTATTGGCTGCCTTGTTCCTGATGCTTATCTTCAGTCTTCCCCCTCCATCTCTTTCTGATGCAGTGATGCTGCAAAAAGATAAAATATTGGCTCTTTCCTTGACGATGTGGTTTCAGTTTGAGCTTGAGGGAAGCTGTTTGGAAGCAGGTGAGGGAGGGACTGCAGTGGAGAAGCAGTAAATGGCATCTTCTGGAAGCCTGAGTAATGCTACTCTTGCTTTGCATGTAGATCACCTCTCATCTGCATGCCTTGGAGAACTGCAAAGGTGCTCTACAGATGGCTTAGAGCCATCAAGGGGAGGGAAAAGGCAACCTTGGAGCAGAGGAAAGATGTTAATAAAATTTAAATGTAATTCTTCCCATTTCTCAGTTCCTAAATGTGAAAAATATTAGCTTGGTGGAGACTGAAAACAGATGGTGAGCAGTTGGAGCAGATAAGCATGTTATTCAAAATAAACATTCGCCAAAGCTGGGGAGGTGGCGAACCATATTTCATTTCACCCTATTTACATTATCAGGTCAGGTTACACTGATGCTGCCTCTCGTTTGCATTCAGACTATCAACAGGGAACCCTGTGATGAGAGCCAACTGCAGCATATCCTTCTCATTGGGGATGTGTCAGGGCTGGAGCAGTGGGATTGGGCTGTTTCCCTGGCTTTTTTCTCCAGGATGGTATATTGAGTTAGTTATAAAATCATGGAATAGTTTGGGTTGGGAAGGACCTTTAAAAGGTCATCTAGTCCAATCCTCTGCCATGTGCAGAGAGCTCTCAGGCTGAAGATAGAGTCCTGCCAACTACATGAGAGGGCACTGAGGTCTGTCCTTCCTTCATTTTCCTTTTTCCAATGGCCTCTCTATCCATTTACCCAAGCTTGCCATTGGTTTTTCTTAAACCAGGGACTCTAATCCATGTAAACAGTGAGGAAAGAAGCTTCTGGGTCCAAAGGCTGTTTCTAGGAAAGGTTCATTTTGCTGACTTGTAGGTGATCTATAATTCATGCCTTTAGTCTGAGTGGTCATCTGAGGTGGTAGGACCAGTGGAAAGAGAGGTGTGGCTGGAGTGTGGCTTATCTCCCTTGCTTTGGTGAATGTTTTGGGATGGGCTGAATTGCCTTTGGCGGTGTCTGTTGCCTCCAGAACAAGTTCAGACCTGGCTCATGGGTGACCAAAGAATTTCTGCTGGACATAACTTTGGCTGCCATTGCTGGGACAGTTCTCCAGTCCCTCGTTCTCAAGAGGCAGGTAGGAATCTGGGGCTTTTAACTTTTTAGGTGAGGAGTGGCTTTTTAGGTTATGAGCATATTTTGCCTGTTCTAGATGAAAGTGGTAAACATCTGCTTCGATTCAACTTTTTCTTTCCATCTGAAACCATTACGTGCTTTCAATCCTGAGACTGAACCATTGGACAAACCCTTGCACACAGTCTTTTGTTCAAAAAACATCAGCTAAAACCAAAACTCAATTTACAGGTTTTTAGTGTAACTATTTAGTAGTCAAAGCTTTGACAAGGTCTGATTTTGAGTCCGCTCTCTCTGTCCTGCCCTCCTGCAAAGGGAAAAATCAAACCCTTACCTGGGCATAGGTGCTGGTGTTGCAGAGCTGCCTCGTGTTTCAGGTGGTTTTCTCTTACTTCTTCCAATATGTTTCATGTTTTGACTTCTGTAGAAAGCTGGAGAGCTTGAGTCTGGCAAACAGGTTGGTGAGACACAGTTCTGACTCTGCAGCTCATTTCTAAATGGGAGCTACAAAATCACTCCCAAGGCAGGCAGTTTCCTCCTTCCTTTTTAACTCTTGTGCCAGTGAATCAAGGGGAATCCTATCGAATCCTATCCTTGCATCAGGAATGGCTTGAAGATATTGATGTTCCTGCTGTATGAGCCCTCCAAATGCCCAGCCTTTAAATCCATGTCCCATGAGGGAGGAGGAAAGACTTTACTGTCTCAAGCTGATGGCAGGGTTTAAAGCCTGCACATGCTCCATGTGCAGTGACTGGATTGAATTGTGCCCATGCAGAGTGTAGCACTGGCTCTTTCTCTCTTCCCTTGCTCTGGGCAACCTCATGGCTCTCCCATCAGAGCTAGATCAAAGCTTTCTCTTGAGCATCATCCTGCAGAGCAAAGCACTCCTGATACTCTTTTGCTGACTGTCAGAACTATATTTTGAACTTTGGGAAAAGCTTGGGGAGGAGACCCTTTGTGTGTGTCTGCCCCCAGGGTTATTCCTGTCACTCTTCTCCAGCTGCTTCTCTTTTTTTGGGGGGAAGGTAACATGCAGTTCTCCTCATGCAGTGTTTTTACTTCTTTTTCATTGCTTAGTTTATTCTCTACTTGCCAAAGGAATTTGAGGATTAATTTGAATTCCAGTGTACTTGAGATACTCTCTAACTTGTCACTATTTTTTTTCTTGGGCCTTTTCCCTTTTCTCAAACCCACAAGCATGAAGAGATTAATAAAGCAGCTTCTTTATACAGTTTATAGCACAAGCAAATATGAGCCATTCACCAGAGGTTACCTGTCACAGCAACACTCTCTTTGTGCTAAACACCATAGGTGGAACATTTCTTTAAAGAAAAGAAATAGGATGGAATCAGAGTGGGTGTTGAAACCACCCTCTGGAATGTGCTCCAGTGCTGGAGCACTGGAGCCTCAGTCCCCCAGGAGTGCAGGAGTTGGACTTCTCTGAGGACCAGCGGAGCACCAGGATTTCTCTTGGTGTCCTGTCCTGTTGTCTCACTTCGCTCTTTCTCCTCTCCAGAAGGGAAAGTCATCAGCTGCACTTAATCTTGACATATGCTCCTGTTTAATTTGTCAGGCCAGACTGAGGACTGGAGCAGTGAAGGAAATTGGGTGCACACAGACAGTCAGCGCAAGGCCCATGAAAACAGGGCCCTGCAGCATGCCCTGGAGGGGTGAATGGTTTCAGGTGGAGTCACAGCTCTGGGGCTTTCTAGTCTCTTGCACACCTGTGCTCCTTAAATGGGGCACACAAATATATAGGGCAGGAGCACAAAGTGGTCTGTGCCTGCAGCTGTCTGTACCCAGCCGGCGGCTCAAGCATCTGAAATCTGGAGTTCAGTGCTGTGAAATCTGGTCTGCAGCTCCACTGCCGCCTGGAGAAGATGAAATTCTTGCTACAAGCCAAGACTAAAACAGCATCTCTGTGGTTTGGTTTTGTTTTCCTCCGAGTGAATCATCTTCCCATGTGTTCAAGGCCATGAAGGCAGCACTGCCACCCGTTCAGGGGGCTGTGGTGCTGCTGCCTCTTCCCCTGGGTAACCTGGGCAGGTCTTGGTGCAAAGCTGAGCATGTGTCACTGCAAAGGTTTGATGTTTGGGAGCTTGACACCAAAAGTGTTGTGCCATAAATGTGTTCTATCTGCTCCTGCAGGCTCTGCTTGAGAGTAATGACAGCATCTGTGTTTCTAATCCAGGTAGGGTCTGGAAGGAGGAGGTTTTGCAGGAACATAGGGTTTGGAAGGAGTTTTGGAAGCAAGGTAGGGTTTGGAAGGAGGAGTTTTTGAAGGCAAACTACCCAATGCCTCCAGTTTGGGCAGGTGTCCTGCTTTGATGTTTGGTGTATTCACTCCTTGACAAGAATTATTCTTCTTAGAGCATCATCCAAACCTCTGTGATGGCATTTGACACTTTAGGATGAGTGATACAGTGGAGTAACTTGCAGACATTTTGAGGAACATCTCCACATCCTCTCTGTGCATCTGGAGGCAGCACCGAAACGTTGCTGTTGGTGAGCCAGTAAATATTTCTGAGTGGTGAAAGCAGAGGAATGAGGCTGGGAAGGCAGTGCTTCCCCAGGGACCAGCTCACTGGCTCATTTTTAGCCCCAGGTCAACTCCAGGCTGACTCAAGCCCTCGGACACAGTCTGGTTTGCTCACATGATTCTCATTAGATGGACGTGTTTAGGCTAAAAATGAGGAGCTTTAGAAAGATGGTTTTTATCTGTGTTTATAGATGCCCCAGGTCATTAGCAGGAAGTTTTAAAATTTAACAATCCTGTTTGCTTCTTGTCTGTCAGAGTCAGCTTGGAATAGAAGGTATTGGCTTCTTATGAGCTCTTTCAGTGTCTCAAGCAGTAGCCCAGCAGTAGCTGGTTTTATTTTAGGGTTATAAATTTCATGTGAAATTTATTCCCCCCCATAAATTAATCAAATTAGTTCTACTTTCTTAATGTGTCCTAGGAGCATTTTAGGAGGAAAGAGAAGAAAACTTAAGTATTGGTTAAGAATGGCAATATCAGGTTGTTCATGTACACTTGGGAAAGGGAGTTTTATGGGAAGAGGGGGAAGAAGAGCATAAGGGTCCATGACTGTCATCAGGCAGCTGACACTGAGTGCTGGATAGGCACAATTAGTGCTGTTTTGATTGGAAAAAATTGGGTCATTTAGCAATATTTCCCTTCCCTGCCTGGCTGAGGGAAGTCAGAGTTTTGGTGGTAGAAACACCCCTAACTTCAGGCACAAAACTTGCTCTCTGACTGTTCTGCTGCACTTATTTAGAAAGGGAGGAAAGTCAAGGGGTTATTCCTTCTCTTGCCAAGAAACTCACCTGCTGGAATAGGTACCTACATGCATGAGTGATGTCATATTCCTACATCAATACATAGTTAATCATCTGAAATTATATTCCTGCATGGGAATGACAGGGAGAGTCTGCACAGCAGGGTTAAATCATATGGAAGTTGGATCAAATGTATGTGAATAGCAGTTTGCAATATGGTATTAATATGATTATTATATGTTGAAAAAAATAGTAGTTCCCCATGGCTTTGGTATCTCCTCAATTCATGAAAGCAAAGTCTGGAATTTTTTTTCTTTTTTTTCTTTTTGATAAAGACTTAGAGAAATGAATTCACAAACATTCTGGAATAAAACAAATGTTCCGGGATGTGGGTTTTATAGCAATACCAGCCCCTCCACCCCAGTTATTCCAGGCACCCTGAAAGAGCAGCAAAGCATGGATTTTCAGTGTGTATCATCTCTGCTTCCCCTTCCACAGATCATCCTGCAAACAGCAAGAAGAAATGCTAGCAATAAGGGAGCTCATTTGTTACCTCACTGGCATTACCAAGGCCTTGCCATAAGGAAAATAAATGAGGCAGCTCTGTGGCAGAGCAGGTGCTGAGGGCTGACAGAGCAGATCCCAGGCAGCAGCACGAGGGCTCAGGTGCCAGTTTGTCTTCTCTGCTCTCCAAAGCAGCATTTGTGTTGTTGGGAGTTGAAGTAGCAGGTTTTGTGGTTGGATTTCAGTGCAGGAGTTTGCCATCTATTCAGTGCTTTATGGGAATACAGTGTCTAATTGCTCTGCCAGGACTCAAAAGCTGAATTTCTTACAGCTGACAGATAGTGAGGAAAACTGTGGATTACAAATTGGGTTGTAATTGTCTAAAGCCCAGCTTGCATGCAGCAGAGAGGTGGAGGATGAGTGTCTGCACCTCCCTCACAGCCTGAGCTTCGGGAACCCAGTGGTGTTCCTGTGGGGGGGAAAGCTGGAGCAGTCACAACTCATTAGTGAGCTAATTGAACGAGGCAAGGGGTGGCTTGAAGAGCAGAGAGTGGGCACCATGATCTCAGAGGGGTGATTTGTTTGGGGTTGTGGACACTGGAGACACCAGCAGTGCAATACAGACCACCCCTAGAATGGTGTTGGCTCCCATGGGAGCTGTGGGAGATCTCCTGTGGGAGATCCTTAGGCTTTGTCTGCTAAATTGTCTGGATTTTAAAAACAAAAAATACCCCCAAACACACCACCATCCCCACCCCAAAAATGTCCCTCCCAGTCCCAAGGCTTGCATAAGCACGTATTCCCTCCTTTTTTTCCTTCTTTCACCTCAAGGATGTCTTATGAGGCTTATTTTAGCCACTGGAGCTGGGAGTGTGGCCACGCTGTTCCCCTGAGCTGGGATGTTCCTCAGAGGCAGAAAAGAAGCCTCAGTGTGAGCTGGAGGTGTTATAGACACTAGAGACTGCACACAGGAGGGAGTGTGTGTGTGGCTGATATCAGCTCATCTGTACAACCCTGGGCCCATTCTGGTCTCTTGCTGGCACTGCACAAATCCAGGGTACCTGTTGCATGGCTCCAGGACATTGCAATCCCTCTAGAGAGACCCCATGCTGGCAAGGTGTGTGTGGGGAGTATTGAGGGGCTCTTAAGTGGGGGCAAAGCAAAGCAAACTGGCAGAAATTCTTTGAAGAAGTATCTTCAGGCACAAGGGGTAAGGAGATGTGGTCAGGGGATGGGATGGGAAGCACCTGCATCCTGAGATTGCCCAGCAGCATCTCAAGACATACACTGTGCCTGTCCCCAGCTCAGGGCTGTACTCTGCCTCTTCCCTGTGGCAGCTCAGAGCTGTACAGAGCAGTGTGGGAACCTTGTGTGACTTCCCCTCACCTCTTATCTGCACCCCTGCAACTGCTCTTTGTGTGCTGGGCGGGGAAATGAGTGTCTGTGACTGTCACTAAGCCTTACCACCTTCTCTTGGTACAGTTGCTGGTGAGAAGAGGGTGCCAGTGATGCCTGGATCGCCCGTGGAAGTGAAGATACAGTCCAGGTCCTCTCCTCCCAACATGCCACCGCTGCCCCCCGTGAACCCTGGTGGTCCCCGACCGGTGTCCTTCACTCCAACTGCACGTAAGACCCCAGTAATGCTGCTTTTCCAGGGACCTAGCCAGGAGGGAAGGCTCTGCTCCTAGAACTCACTGTGGGTATCTCAACTGCTGGTCAGGGCATGGCAAGCAGTAGCCACACTGCCTGGCTGTGAGGAAAAGAGGATTGGGGCTTTCCTGCTGCTCTGTAACGCGTGCAGGGCATACAGCAGGGTCTGTAATCCCCCTCCACCCCCCTGCCTGCTCCTACCTTGCTCCTGGTGCTGCCTTGAGTCCTTCTCTTTGCAGGTGCAGCCTTGATTTCCACCATAAACTCCTTAAGAAATTGAAGTCTTTTATCAGGTCGGCTTCAAACAAGCCAAGTGCTGGGCTTTTCTCGCTATCTTTTGAAGGAGTTAATTCCCACTCTGCTGTATCTCACTTTGCAGGCAGCTGCAGCTGAGATTAGAAAGTTTTTCTTTTTTTTTCTTCCCATTTCCCAGCCTTGAAAATTCCTTGCTGTCTATCCAGATTCTCTCTTCTCCATCTTCTCTTTATAATCCTTCCTATTAAGCTGCAGTTGATCCCAGTCCTGCCCATCTGTAGCACAGCCTTGCACCCTCTTCTTCTAGCAGGGTGCTGCTCAGAGGTGACTCCATGGACAGGATGGACCTTCAGCCTTTTCTTGCAGCCTAGAGAGAGGCTTTTTTTCCTCCCTTAGCCAACATTTAAGCCATTTAATGTCTTATTAAAAGCATCATTCTGGAGCAAAGCTGCTTGCCTTTGTTTGGCATGGAGTTATCTGACCCTTGCACATGGCATGTACATATTTTCCAGGCTCTCCTCACCCCTTTTCCGTGCACAGAGTGTTCCCTAGCTGGTTCTGCATTGCTCTGCTGTCCACAACGGTGTCTGGGCTATCTCACAGTTTCATGCTGGCAGTGGGATTTGGAGATTTACAATCCAGGCTCTTGGAGGACACACACTGATGTAGTGTGTGGTGCTGGCAACAGCACTAATCACCGGGTTATCCCGCCAGACACATTGTCCCCATCTTTATGTGCTGAGGGGTTTTTAATGGCTCTCCTTTTGCTCAGGCAGAAAAAGACCATTAGCAAAGTGACAGAAATTAATTTTTCCAATGAGGATGCTTGGCACACTGTTAAGGGCCCAGAAGCCTGAATCTGCTGATTGCAGATGACTTAATTGCCTCTTTCCAAGATAGATGAGAGATGCGACCTGTGGTGAAGTTCATTCTTGCTTTTTCGTTTCTCAGTTGTGCCAGAGGGTCTCGGTCAGAGTCAGTGGTTGTGTGTCTGCCCTGTCAATGCCCACAGATTGTGCAGGGGAGGAGAAGCACTCTGGAGCAAGGCCATACCTGCCTGTGGGTCACTAACAATGGGTTGGAGAAGCAGCAAAACCTTTGACTATTGAGGACCTAAGGCAGAATTTAAGAGTAGCCCTAGATGATGACTGTGGTGTTTCCAGGAGTTTATCATCCTTCTCCCCCCAAACTAGTAATCCCACTGGTCTTGGTACTCTGCCTTGCTTGTCTTCTCACCTGGAAATGGAGGTCCCAGCCTGGCTGTGTGGTCTGTGGTGGAGCAGATCCTGGCAATGCACAGGCTCAGATAACTGCCAGCTGCCCTGCGGTGACACCGTTGGCAGAGGGTCAGGCAGGGTGGGCCTGAAAATGCAGAGAACAGTTACAGGGGCTGTGTCTAACGGCAGCCCCAACCCAACCCAGCTCACTCTGCTTCTGTGGCATCACCCCAATCCATCAACATCCACCGCTCCCATCCTTGGCAGCCTCTCCCAAGGGTCCCCCACAGCCCCCCGGGTGGGTTGCACACCCCCTACTCTCCTGAGGTATAAATAGAGCCTGTTGCTCCCCGCAGGCTTAATCTGAAAGAATAAGAGGAAGTGAAATAGAGAAGGAGGAAAGCACTTCAGTTGTGGCTGTCAGAGAGCGCAGAGCTGCGCAGCCCTTTGCTGTTTGAGAGGAGCTTCTCAGGGTGGCTTCATCACTATTTATAACACTTTTATGGTGAAACACATGCCTTTATGAGCAATTGCCAGAGGCCTTGCCTTTCACATAGCTCTGGTTTGCTGGTACTCCATGATAACTAACCTGTGGGTACATCCTGACATCCCTGTTGCTTAGCTGCTTTGGGGAAGTCAGTGTGGACAGGAGTTTAACAGGTTGCTTTGCTCCATGAAAAAAGGCATGAGCTCACTGTGCATTTGCACCTCCATCCTCTCAATCCTGGCCTTCACCTTCTCTCTGTGCACAACAGGACATGTCTTTGTTAGCCCACAAAGAGACTGTCACCCCTTGGTTAGCAGCAACCACCTTTGATGGGCTCTGTGGACTTATCTTTCCCTGACATCTTAACTGACTCTGGTTAAGTTTCCCTCCTGTGCTCACCAGAAGGTCCAGGTGTGTGGAGCCTTTCCAGCCTCTGATCCTGCCATGCCCCAGAGTGGTTTAACTGTTCAAGTGCCTCCTGTCTTCTCTGAAAAGCCCCTCACTGGGTTCATCAGGATTTGGTACAGTCCTTGTGAAGCTGCAGTGGAAATTTTGGCATTTTTCTTACAAATTGCTGCTCCCTCACAGCACATACCTTTGCCTGTCCCACAGGCAAGGGGCAGTGCTGCTGGATGGCATCAGAGCTTCTCTGAACACCATCATTGAAATGGTTTTTATAGCTCATGGCCTCCTCTTCAGCACTTTAATCCACAAGGGATTCAGGCCTGGGCTCTTCAGGATAACCCAGTGGATCAGCAACAACTATATGAGCAATGATGTGCTTTTCACCTCTGAAATTCTGAGTTTGTACCAAGCTGGGGCCCCAGCACAGCTGCTCCTCAGACAGGGCTCGAGATTGCACAACCATGGCTCAGGGATGTCAACAATTTATTCTAATCCCTTGCTGAGTTCCCAAACTTCCAGCCCTTCTGTCTGTTTCAACATGCTCATCACTTACAGGAGACAAAGTTGCAGATGGGACCAGGTTGGAAAAAACAACTGTGTTTGCGAAACTCCCTGTCAATCCCTGGGGAAGGATGGGGGTCGGGCACTGGGGCAGGAGATGTTGGGGGACAAGGTGGAGGCACCTGAGCTTCCATCCATCATCTGCAGCCTCCTGGGTGGAAGATGGATCCTGCTAAACACCAGAGCACAGGGCCATGCCCGTCTGATGCTCAGTATCATTCTGATCACTCTTCTGTCTCCCATTTGCAGTGCCTAATGGAATAAACCATTCCCCCCCAACGCTGAATGGGGCTCCATCCCCACCCCAGAGGTTTAGCAATGGTCCTTCCTCCTCCTCCTCCTCCTCCCTGACAAACCAGCAGCTCCCAGCCACGTGTGGTGCCCGGCAGCTCAGCAAGCTGAAGCGCTTCCTCACCACCCTGCAGCAGTTTGGCAACGACATCTCACCGGAGATCGGGGAGAAGGTTCGGACCCTCGTCCTGGCCTTGGTGGTAAGCACCAGCCTGGGCTGCATGGCTCTCCCCAGACCCTTTGGTGGTGGGAGCCTGGCAGCCAGCACGTGTTCCTGTCACACAATATCATCTGTTCGTGTCTTTGCAAGCAGAGCTAGTGGCTGAGCAAGGCTCTGCTATGTTTATGCTTTTTTTCTGGGAGACTTGCTGACTTCTGTTTTCTTGTCTTTGGTGGGTTTCAAACAGCTGTTCACCCAGTGGCCTTGGCACGAGCTTGTGTGGGGCTAAATTTTAAGGAAACCTGGAAGGATTTGGACAAAGCTTTTCTATAAATCATAGACTCTTACAATGGGTATGGGTTGGAAGGGACCTTAAAGATCATCTAGTTCCAACCCCCTGCCATGAGAGCACCCTTCAAAACACAGATGAATGAGTCTTGCTGTGGAATTGTGTCCATTATTTGCAAGTGTACAGACTTAACTGGGAGAAATGCTGTCCAGTGCATTAGACATGGGCCTGGAGTGACATAACAAGTGGAAATGGCTTTAAATTGAAAGAGAGTGGGATTAGATGAGATATTAGGGAGAAATTCTTCCCTGTGAGGTGCTGAGGTACTGGCACAGGTTGCCCAGAGAAGCTGTGGCTGCTCCATCCCTGGAGGTGTGCCAGGCCAGCTTGGATGAGGCTTGGAGCAGCCTGGGCTAGAGGAAGGTGTGCCTGCCCATGGCAGGGGTTTGGAACAAGATGAACTTTGAGGTTCCTTCCAATCCAAATCATTCTAGGATTCTGTGACCTTGGCCTGAGGCCCTGGAGCCCATCATGACACTGGGGTCCCATGGGGCACCCAGTGGGGATCATCCCAAGCTTATCTCTGCTTTTTGGCACATTTCTTTTGAGGCTCAGCATGCAGTGAAGGTAGCTAGACTGCAGCAGCCTGAAGTATTTCTGCTTCCAAGGCTGCTGTAGACAGCAAATGTGGGTCTGTCCATGTCCTCAGAAGCATTCCCAGTGCAAAATAACGGTGTCTCATTTAAATAGCATACATTTATGGGTGTAGGTTAGTACCTTATCTTACCCTTTTGGAAAGGAAGTGATAAGGTGCCCAAGTCTCTCGGGCTGTTATTCTCCCTCATGATCATGGTAATTGTTGCAGGGATGAGTTTGTACATGCAGGCTATCAAATGCTGCTTGTCCCTGGAGCCCCAACCTGAACAGCCCTGGGGACTGCAGAGCAGGACTGTGCTGTAGGGAGAGCCACAGGCTGATGAAGACTTTGTGAAGAGTGGATAGGTTAGATGAGGAGAGCTGAAAGGGAGGAAGGAGAGGAAGGTGTGTAGCTCTGAGCAGCTGGGATCAGTCTGGCTCCCTGCAGCCTGCCCCAGGCCACTGTGCCAGCAAGCAGGAGATGCCAGCTGGGTCCTGCTGCCTCCCAGAGCCAGCTTCTGCCTCCCAGCCTGGGAGCAGGGAGGATGCTGAGCCAGGCAGTGCCCACCCCTCGCCTAGTGCAGCACTCCTACTCCGCTGGCCTGAGCCTTTTTGGCTGCATTAGGCAGGATCCAATGCAAATATTGTCAGTCCTGGAGTGGCAGATGCAGTCTCCCTCCCAGTTCTGTTCAGTTGGAGCCATTTCCCACATGTCTAAAAATAAGAACAAATTGTTATTTCATTTCTGACTTTCTTTTCTCAGAACTCAACGGTGACAATCGAGGAATTTCACTGCAAGCTGCAAGAGGCAACGAACTTCCCCCTCCGGCCATTTGTGATCCCCTTTCTCAAGGTGACAGGGAACTGCTGGGGGTTGCTGATGCTCTATGTGCCAGTCTGTGCTGCTTGGCAGTGTGTCATGGCTGGGAAAGCTCTAGTTGCAAACACCACAGCAGTTTTGTTCAAGTCCAAGACAGACTGCACAGACCGTAGCGGTGGCCATGTGGGACTGGCTCGCGGCAAGCTGACGTAGCGCGTGCCACATATGTCTGCTTGTGTGCTGGGGATAAAGGAGGCAAACCAAGCTCCGTGCAGCAGATTCTGAGCCTAAAATCTTTTTTGCAAATGCTCAGATCTAGGATATTTGAAGGGTTGGCACACAGAGCATGTTTGAGTTGGTTAGACCATAGAATGGTTTGGGTTGGAGGGACCTTAAGACCATCTCATTTCATCTCCTCCGCTATGGATAGGGACACCTTCCACTAGACCAGATTCCTCCAAGCCCCATCCAACCTGTCCTTGAACACTTCCAGGGATGGGGAATCCACAACCTCTCTGGGCAACCAGCTGCTGGAAGTACAGGACACTTCCCACACCACTTAGCTTTTGGGTGCACTGACATCAGCCCATACTGAGCTCCCAGGAAAATGCAGGTTAATGTGACAGTGCAGACAGCAGGAGCTGGAGGATCCTGAGTGGGAGCCACAGGAGTTATCACTCTGAGGTGTTAATGAGAATCAAACCTTCTGGAATAGCTGGAAACCTCTGCCTCACTGTAATCCAGACCTGTGCTTGCTTTCCAGGCCAACCTCCCCCTGCTGCAGCGGGAGCTGCTGCACTGTGCCCGCGCTGCCAAGCAGACACCCTCGCAGTACCTGGCACAGCACGAACACATCCTGCTCAACACCAACACCACGTCCCCTGCTGACTCCTCTGAGCTGCTCATCGAGGTGAATGGCAATGGGAAGAGGCACAGTCCAGACAGGTAAAAACAGCTTTTGTCACTCTGCTAAGTTCTTGAAGTCATGATTTTTGTGTTATCTTTGCTGCTGACAAAGCTTCAAGCAGCATCTAGGCTCTTATCCCTCCCAACAACTATTCTGGCTGTTATAAGACACTGATGGCTGTGCCTCCTGCACTGTGAATTGAGATTGGGTTCCTCTTTCAGGCAGGTTCTGTTACAGAGGGACCTTTGGGTAGCACTGAGAAGCCTGAGCTGGGGAGCCGAGCAGTTTTCCACCTTGCCTGTGGTGAATAGAGGCACTGGCAAGGCTGAGAAGGATGTGCTTTATTTTCACCACTTCTTATTCCAGGATAAAAGTTGTTATGTAATTATGTGGAGCATGCCTGAAATGTATAAAAACTGTGAAATTTTAATTTGGTCATGCTCAGAACGATGAATCACAATACTTGGGCCTCCAGAATCTTTCCTTTGACAGGGTCACTTTGTGCATCGTTTCACAGCCAAGTGTGTTTGTTTGAGCTCCCTGCATTTATCCCCTGGTAAAATCATCACTGCCCAAACTCTGCTGTTTCCAAAACTGCATCTTTCCCTTTCTGAGTACATTCGTGGGGTGCTAACAAACGCCTGTCTGTGCTGGTGTGGTTGCAGAAGGGACGACAGCAGCTTTGAGAGGGAGTCGCTGCCGACAGAACCTCCAGCCAAGAGGGTGTGCACCATCAGCCCTGCGCCCCGGCACAGCCCTGCCCTCACCATCCCCCTGATGAACCCCAGTGGGCAGTTCCACCCCACCCCACCGCCCCTCCAGCACTACACCTTGGAAGATATTGCCACCTCCCACCTCTACAGGGACCCCAGCAAGATGTTGGAGCACAGAGAGATTCGGGACAGGCATGGTGGCCTTGGTGAGAAAGCCTGGAGGGTTTCTCATTGAGCTTTGATATCAGTCCCTGCATGGTCACTTGCACCGAGCTGTGTAATGCTGGGCATGTGCTCAGCGGAGTTTTTGCAGGGAGTACAGGGGAAACAAGTCACCATGGGAAGTTAAGAATAGGGAGAGTGAGAGTTTTTATTTCCCTGTGTATGTGTAAATGCCATTGAGGATGAGGAGGAAGGAGATGGTGTGTGAGTTGAGTGTAGCCAACCCAGCAGGGAAGAATGGATGACAGGAAAATGGGAATTAACTTTCCCAAGATGACTAAAGCAGAAGAGCAGAGTATGACCAACCCTGTCCTGTTTCTCCCTGGGGGCGTATGGGAGGTGCACACTGTGCTTCCAGCAGGACAGCCTGAATCTCAAGCTCTGAGCTCCCATGGGCTTATAACAAGGGAACCAGCTCCACAGGCAAGTCAGAGCCACGAGTGGATTGCAGCAATTCCCAGACAGTGACACAGTTGAGGATAAAAAGCACCAACATGGAATTGCCCCTGTAGAGCTACCATCTTGTGTTTTAAAATCTCAGCTATACGGAGCTGGAAACAGAGCTCCTTATTATCCTTTGGAGCACTGCAAACAGTCCATCTAATCCCTCTGTGGCTTGTTGCAGGTTTGAACGGAGGGTACCAGGACGAGCTGGTGGATCATCGCTTAACGGAGAGGGAGTGGGCTGATGAGTGGAAGCATCTCGATCACGTAAGGAATGGCAGGAGGTGTGGGAAGCTCTGTGGGATGCAGGAACCCAGTGTTCCACCTGCTCCAGTTTGTGATTTCCTTGTTGTTGATACCATATCCAGGCTTTGCTGGTGGCTTGGAGAGGAACAAGCCACAAGAAGATGGAAAATGGGGAGGGCAGATAGGAGCCGTAGCACTGTCCTGGCAGGGTTTATATGCCCATGGTCAGTGGAAGCCAGAATCATTCTGGATGTAGTGTCTGGAGCTGGAGAGCCTCTCCTGCAGAGCACATCCAGTGCTGCTGTGGCTGGCTGAGCAATCAAACCCAGCCTTGTCCCTAGACAGGTGCCAACAACGAAAAATTTAGGTGTGTCCCCTACATAATACAAAATCACATAGCAACAAATTCAAGTGTCCCCATATCAGAATGACATGGAACTGCTGGAGCAGGTCTAGAGGAGGCCACAAAGCTGGTAAGAGGACTGGAGCACTTTCCCT
>NW_008678213.1:0-5030 GCF_000695815.1 Acanthisitta chloris | reverse complement strand
CCAGGAGCTGAAGGGGCTCCAGGGAATCTGCAGAGGGACTCTTGGATAGGAACTGCAGTGACTGGACAAGGAGTAATGGGAAGAAATTGAAAGAAGGGAAAGTTAGATATTAGGCAGAAGTTTTCCCTGTGAGGGTGGTAAGACACTGTCCCAGGTTGCCCAGGGAGGCTGTGGCTGCCCCAACCCTGGCAGTGTTCACAGCCAGGTTGGCTAAAGCCTTGAGCAACCTGCTCTGGTGGGAGGTGTCCCTGCTCAGGGCAGGGGGTTGGGGCTGAATGATCTCTAAGCTCCATTCTAACCCCTTCACATTCTATGATCCAACCTCCCAAACAAGCCTGAAAACACTTTCCCCCGCAGGCACTGAACTGCATCATGGAGATGGTGGAGAAGACTCGCCGGTCCATGGCTGTGCTGCGGCGCTGCCAGGAGGCTGATCGAGAGGAGCTCAACTACTGGAAGCGGCGATGCAGCGAGGCCGAGCCGCGCAAGGCAGGGGAGCTGCTCTCCCGCCAGCACAGCCCCAGCAGCTCCGACTCCGTGGGCAGCGGTAAGACAGCGCCCGGAGAGCTGGGCCAGCCCTGCTGCTGGAGGTGTCTAATTACCACAGAGCTATATTAGGCATCAAGTGATGATAATATATTCAAATTATAATGGAGACACAGTGCTTAAGCAGTGTGTAACTGTGCTCGAAGCTTTGAAGAGAGACACGGGGAAGCTGTTCTCCAAGCTTTGAGTCATCGGACGCAGGGAAGCTCCTGGGTGAGCTCCTGGAAGCAGCACTTGGTGATGTCTGAAGGCACTTTTGCTCGTGCTGAAGAGCTCCTTCCTTGTCACTGAGCCATATTTACAGATCAAATGCAGCCAAGCTGATCCAAAGCTGACAAACCCAGGGGTGAAAAGGCAGGAGAGGTGTTTGGCTCCACCTCTCTTCTCCTCCCAGTGCCTCTTGCCTAAAGGATTCTAAATGTCAAGGTCTACTTATTCTAAAAATATCAAAGACTTTTGTGAGTGTAATAACTACCTGTGTTATTAATTCTATTTTTGTACCATGAGTCAACTTAACTTTATTAAAGCTGACTAGTTTTCCCCTCCAGTTTGGCCCTATATGAAAAAAAAACAAGTCAAAAAATGCTGATTTGATTTATTTGGATGTAACTCTAATCTCCATCCAAACAAATATACTGTAGTTCAAGTCCTGGGGAAAAAAAACGAACACCTAATTATTCAGTAACAGAAGTGGATTTTTTTTCTAGCAAGAATAGCTGTCAATTTGATATATATTCCACTTGTTTGTGTACAAAATAAAGAGTGAATCCTCCTGCAAGGAATCCTGTGCCTGTGGCTCTGGCTGTCAGTGAGGGGTGAGCCCTTGAGGTGGTTGGGTGTGTGTGACAGCCTGAGGGGCACAGTCAGCCTTTAGCTCTTGATATTTATGTGTACCATGACTAACAGACTCACAGCCTCATTTGTAATTCAACTTTTATATAGATTTTTGTATAACTTGGGAATGCAGCTGATGCTTTCTCCCCATGTGGGACCTAGGGCTGATTTTCAAGTTCCATTGCTCTTGTGAGAAGGTGCAGTTAGACATCAGGCAGCATCCCTAGATGTCTTGCAGTACAGTTTGTCCATCAGTTCAAGCCTTTGGATTGCCCTGGGAGTGGGAAGTGCTGTGTTTAATGTAAACTGCTGGTCTATAGGTTAGAGCTCAGAGTCTCTGGACAGTGCAGATGTTGGATGACATGTATTTATAAGCAGTGCTTATTGTTATAGAGTACCAGGAGATGGAAATAGGTTATATAGTGTCATAAATTATGCAGGGCACTAATTAAATGTTGTAATTTATTGTCTGAGTGTTTGAGGAATGGCTTTAACAGTAGGAATCTTCTGCTTTGGGTTTTAGTTGGTCAGTCCTTCCCTGCCCCATGATGTCCTGAAGTACCACTGGGCATATAAGCAACAGTTGGGTGAGATGAGGCTTTGCCAACTTTTTCCTGTGTCCCTTATTCCCACAGATTCCCTGCGGGAGTTCAGCAGCAGGTCAGGAACAGGCTACGTCACCGAGGAGATTTGGAAAAAAGCTGGTGAGTGTTTGCTGGTGACCTCGGCCAGGGATTCTGCCAGGCCAGTTGGGGCAAACACAGACTCTGTGGATTTGCTGTGCAGAAACAGCAAAAGCCCAGCTGCAGGAACACCTTAGATGTGCACATGTGGGTGCCAACATCCCCACCCTGGGTTTTCCAAAGGGCTCTGCTCCTTCTGCCCAGTGACACGGGGATCCTGTGGGGCTGAGCCTGGCCTCACTGCTCCCAGGAGCAGCTGGGATGCTGCTGCTGGGCGTGACCCTCAGGGAACACTCTGCTCCATCTCTGTGTCTCTGGGAGGCTCATCCCACTGCTTGGGCAGGGGAGTGAAGCTGCTCTTTCCTTCCAGAAGAAGCTGTGAACGAGGTGAAGCGCCAGGCCATGTCAGAGGTGCAGAAGGCAGTGGCAGAGGCGGAGCAGAAGGCGTTTGAGATGATCGCGTCCGAGAGGGCGCGCATGGAGCAAACCATCGCCGACGCCAAGCGCCAGGCCACCGAGGATGCCTTCCTAGTCATAAACGAACAGGAGGAGTCCACGGAGGTAAGGTGCCAGGGGCATCCTAAGAAGGGACTTTTCAAGGCTCACGGAGTCTCCAGGTCCTGCCTGGAGGTGCCCCATCCCTTTTCATAGGATCATAGATTGCAGAATGGTTTGGGTTGGAAGGGACCTTAAAGACCATCTCGTTCCATTCCTCTGCCATGGGCAGGGACACCTTCCACTAGGCCAAGCTGCCTGAAGTCCTGTCCAGCTTCACCTTGAGCACCTTTTCCTTTTAGAAGTCTCTCTCCAATCTTTGCTTTCAGGGAAATCATCCTAAACTGTGCCTGTGGCACCCACATGTGCAAAACAGCCACGTGAAGGCACCACTGGGCACCATGAGCTGGATGCAGTGTAGTGACCAGGGATTTTGTGGGATTGAGAGAGGTGTAGAAGCAAAGAGAAAGGAATGCTGGTGGATGCAGCTCTCTGTTTAGCTCAGAAATCTGCTGGTGTGGGGTACTTGATCTGTGCAGAAGAGGAACTGCTGTTTGTGAGCTCTAAAGCAGCCCAGGGTGGAAGTTGAGCTGCAGGGGAAGCTCTTGGTGGTCTGGACCACACTTACATGTTGGACTTGGTCTGGACACTTGCACTTGATTAAGCTTTGGAGATCTTGGTTGGGCAAGGGAAATTGCATGGCCAATTCCCACACTGTCACATCCCATCCATGTGGACTTTGATTCATGTTTCAATTTCTCTGCACAAGTGCAAGAGCAGAGGCTTTGTCTCTGCCAAGCAAAATTCTGATGGGAATGTGGTGTCCATGTCTGCAGGCATGTGTGGGCAGCAGGTTCATCCCCTCCTCCTGTGGGATTTCACCTCACCTGGGGCTGAGGAAGCTCTGGCTCTGAGTCCCCATGCACAGCTGGTACCATGGAGCTATTAGGTGTCTTTACAGAGAAGTGTATCCATACTCTAATTCCCAGTTAAATCACTGGAGGCTGAATGCACCAGTCGATAAACACATGATGGGAGTGGGTGGAACTGCTCAGGAAGCTATGGAAGGAATGAGACAAGCAGTGATTTCTCCATAGGGGAATACCAGAGGAGTGTCCTCCTCCTCTAGCCGTGCTGGGGAGCAGCACAGGACCTCAGGAGCTGCTGAGCACCCCTGTGCAATCCCCAAAGCTTGTCTCTAAAACTGTGCTGTGTTCTGGCATAGCACAGAACCTTTGCAACACAGTTTAAAAACACTTCCAAGTGTAAACAGCTGCAAAGCAGTGACTCAGTTTTCCAAGAGTTACCACAGCCTTTGGTAGGGGCTTTTTGGTCAGGAGTCCTGCTTCTGGAAGGTAGAGGAGCCTTGAGGACGTGCTGGCTCTGGAGCCACTTGCTCCTAACCAGCTCGCTTTGGTGCTTTTCTGCCAGCTTGTAAATCATCACTGGGAGCTGCTGGCTCCAGTGTAGAGCCTAGGAAAGGGGAATGACACTGCCCTTCCCCACAACAGGCCTGCCTGCTACAGCCCAGCATCTCCCCCCACCCCTCTCCCCTGCTTCCACAGCTCTTTGCCAGTGGTCGCAGCAGCCGTGTCCCCCAGGGGTGCCCTGTTGGGCAGGATCAGAGCAGCTCCAAAGGAAGCTGCACTCCCACAGCTGAGCTTGTCCTCCCCAGGATGTGTTTGCTACACCCAAGTCCAGCTGCAGGGAAGCTGATCCGCCGGCTCCATCCTTGGAGCAGCTGCTCTGGCGCTGGCCCCTTGCCCCCGCGCTCGGAGGGGAGCGGTGGCAGGCTGGGACCCCACCAGCTGACACCTCTCCCTGCGGCCACAGGGGCTTTGCTCTGCTTCCAGATTGAAGCCTGGGCTCTGGCAGTGCTTCCACCTGGCTGAGAAGCTTTCAAATGAGCTTTTTCTTTTCCAAATCAGCCTGCTCCAACCTCTTGTGCAGCTAGGCAGGGTGCAGAGCAAATGGTGCCGGTGCAGCACTCCGTAATCCCTGTGGAGAGTGCTTGGCTGGGAGCAAGACCAAAACAGAGCTGTTTAAAACAGGAAATAAAAGGACCCAACAGCAGCATCTGCAGTGTGTTTCTTACTCTTTGCCTGCTGTTTCTTCTATGCATTTGAGTGGATCTAGGGGAGAGGATGTGACCAGAGCAGTCTGGCAGTGGCCTCAGGCTGAGCAGAGGAGTTGGGTTATGTGACCAGAGCAGTCTGGCAGTGGCTTCAGGCCGAGCAGATGAGTTGGGATTAGAACCATTGGCAAAGAGCTGTGAAATAACAGGAATTAATGGATTGGTCATTTTAATATTACCAAATGTAGGCCAGAGGGGATGAGCAGTGCCCTCCAGTGCTGAGTCAGCACCATCCTGCAGCTCTTGGAAACGAAACCCATTTCACACACGGTGTCTTTGGTCTTGCAGAGCTGCTGGAACTGCGGTCGCAAAGCCAGCGAGACCTGCAGCGGCTGCAA
>NW_008678212.1:736-4589 GCF_000695815.1 Acanthisitta chloris | reverse complement strand
TGCTTCAAGCCCTGTCCAACCTGGCACTGAATGCTCCCAGGGATGGGGCAGCCACAGGACAGCCCATGCCAGTGTCTCACCACCTTCACAGGGAAGAATTACTTCCCAATATCTAATCCAAACCGTCCCTCTTTTCAGGTTGAAGCCAATCCCCCTTGTCCTGTGACTACATTTAGACTAAACTCTAAGATGAGTGGCAGAGTTCAATTTGGCTAAGAATCGAAGTACTTGAGGACAAGAAGCCTAATTACTGTTGGGAAAACATTCCTAAGGAAACAAAGGAAAAACTATTGGAATAGTATCTAAGAGAACAATCCTCTCCTGTGTCTTCTTGTAACCAACTGGTATGGATGGCACATGGAGATACAACAGCTGACCCAACTCAATGTTATCTCCACAGCTTCAAGTGTTTTAATACAGTTCTCAAACATCAGACTTGAGGAAAAGGTTTATCAGGGATGTGATTTGCACCTCCTGGCTGTTCCAGCCAAAGCTCTCCGTCAGGTCTGTGGTAGATGCAGCCTGCTGGTCTAAGAGCAGGAGCTGAGCAAACAACCGCTGGAGTTGTAACGGAATTATTCGAACCTAGAAATAAAACCAACAACATACACCCAACAGGTCAGAAAGTCTTCAAACCACTCATATAAATCAGAAGAAAAATTACTCAGTACAAAATTTACACTCCCTGAAGCCTTCTCTTCTCCAGGCTGAACACCCCCAGCCCACCCAGCCTATCCCCACTGCAGATGGGCTCCAGCTCTTGGTGCATCATCTTGGCCTCCTCTGGACTCATTCCATGAGGTCCACATGTTTCTTGTGTTGGGTCACACAATCACAGTTATGGAACATATGTTTAGTGATAAAGCAAAACTGTCATCACCACAGGAAGAAAGACCAACTTTTTGTTATGTTATTCACAGTACTAGCCCCTGAGAACTCAGCTTCAGAACATCATGACACACGGATTTAACACTGCTACTCCTTGCTCCACAAAGGGCTTGGGTGGAAGGGTGGAAGTTCCCCATGAGCTGAAACAATATTCCTCTAAACCAACATTCAGCAGTGGCTAACAAACCAAGTGTAAATACCTTTGCATCTGGTTTGCTGCTGTCATCCAGAGTCCCAAGTTCTTCAGGTCCCAGGGAGAATAGTGCCTCTGGAATGGTAAAGAAAATACTTATTTCAAAGGACAACATCCCTTCTTGAAAGGCTTACTGCATTTTCATTCAGACTTGAAACTGGTTCAAGCCACAAGAATAAAGCAGAAGAAAATGAAGGTGATTAGATAGAAAAATATCTCATTCATCAGAGAAAAGTATCTTTGCTCTGGATAGCCAGAAGCTGAACATGAGCCAGCAGTGTGCTCAGGTGGCCAAGGCGGCCAATGGCATCCTGGCCTGGATCATGAATAGTGTGGTCAGCAGGATCACAGAAGTGATTCTCCGCCTGCACTCGGCACTGGTGAGGCCACACCTTGAATCCTGTGCTCAGTTCTGGGCCCCTCAGTTCAGGAGGGATATTGAAGTGCTGGAGTGGGTCCAGAGAAGAGCAACAAGGCTGGTGAAGGGACTCGAGCACAAGTGCCATGAGGAGAGGCTGAGGGAGCTGGGGGTGTTCAGCCTGGAGAAGAGGAGGCTCAGGGGGGACCTTATCACCCTCTACAACTCCCTGAAAGGAGGTTGGAGTCAGGTGGGGGGTGGTCTCTTCTCCCAGGCAACCAGCAGGAGGGCAAGAGGGCACAGACGCCAGCTCTGCCAGGGGAGGTTTAGGTTGGATATTAGGAAGAGATTTTTTTGTGGAGAGAGTGATCAGGCATTGGAATGGGCTGCCCAGGGCGGTGGGGAATTCACCGTCCCTGGAGGTTTTCAAGATGAGACTGGATGTGGCACTTAGTGCCATGGTCTAGTAACCACGGCGGAGTTGGACTTGATGATCTTAGAGGTCTTTTCCAACACAGCTGATTCTATGATTCTATGAAACTGTAGTGGTTGGACCAATACAAAGCACAATTCTTTGCAGACAGTGATAACTTTATTTACACAAACTGGAACTGTCTACCTGTAAGAGAACCTAATGTTTGTAATACTTACATTTGGTGCAGAAGTGACCACACCAATTTTACAGACCAACAGCTCTGAGGATTCTGCAATAACTTACTTGAACTGTTCCTGAAAATGATCTGAGCTCATTCTGTTTCTTTAACACATCACCAGAACTGCAAGTCACACTGAAATATCAACTCCAACAGGGCCTGAAGAAGATTTTGAAGACATTACCTCTAAACTCCGGTGTGAACAGCAGAGTCTGCAGTAGGGAATTGAGGTAGCAGGTCCCACCCTGATTTTTGATACCACTGAGGTTGGTGAAGTCCCTGGGAGCTGGAGGCTCAGACTCTCTGGGCTTCGAGTGCTTCCCTTTTCCACAGTGATTGTTTGAAATAAAGGAAAAATCCTCTTCAAATAAGTTCCCAAACATTGTGAAGGCAGAAGAGTCCTTTAAAAATATAAAATAAGCTGTTTACCATTAAAAAATGCAACTGAACCCACCAAGCTCAGATCTTCCCATATGAACCTTTCAACCCTAACTGGAGAATTTGGTTATATTTTCTTTCATTCTGTTCTGGCCATTATAAAAATTCATACAAAAATACATAAAAAAATGTAACAAAAAAAGGTGAAATAAAAGCATCTGTGTTACCACAGGTATAAGCAGACTTTGAACTAGAGTTAAACACATCACATTTCAATTTTGCATCAGCAAATAACATGTATAACATAATAAATAGGTAAATATCTGTAAGTAACTGGTGCGCAAGCTGAGCACTTTCCTGCAAGGAAAAACATGTCAGGCCTCTCAAACTCACCAAATTCCCTCAGAAATCCACGTGCACACGTAAATATCTCTAGCATTAGCCAGTTCAGGTGGGAAGGGTGTGAAAAATAGTGAAAAATACAGTGACATTGTATGAAAATATTATCTTTGCTTCCAGGTGTTTGAGCTGGAAGCTCAATGGCAACTCATCTTTCTGACGGAATTCTTTTCAGCTCTTTTGGGAAGCCTCTTAGCATGTACCAAGTCCCCCAAACTTGCTCCTTTTTTGTTTTGTCCTTGTCCTCCCACAGTTCCATGTGGCTCGGTAGCTCTTGTACTAGCAGCGAGTCATCCCTGAGCTGTACCGAAGCACTGAATAATCACTCCCTTATTTACCTTCACTCCTGCGCAGTTTTACAAGTCATTATCCTGTTCTACTTCCAGAGAAAAGCTTCCACAAAGACATATTTATTCCTACAACTAAACTTGTCCCCTTTCTTAAATTATCCACCTTCTCCACACCCCCTGCAGTTCTCCTCTCCCTGTTTCCAAAACCAGAGGAGCACTGATCAAGGTGTGCACAGACCATGACCTTTTAGAGCTTAATAAAGGCCTGATCTGTTGTCTTTGTACAACTGCTGAGCATGAAACTACCTTTCTTAATCAGTATTTGTTACTTCCCCAAGGTCTTACTCTTATGGACTCACTTCAAACCTCCCACCTATATCCACACTTCAGCATTCCCTGTTTGCTTGCCCTCACAAAATAAAGCAGCATGGCTGGAGGCACTTCTTAATGAGCACAGACTAATCACTAACTAATCACTTTCATCACTCTGCAGTAAGTTTTTTCTCCTCTTTTCTCCTCTTACCCCACAAATGCCTTAAAAATTTGTACAGGTCCCATCTCACATACTTCTGGGAGTAATTCCATGTTTGCCACTCTTAGATCAGGACCATATTTTCCTCATGTCAACACCCAGAGCTTGCTCCCAAGAGGTTTGTTCCCCACAAAAAGACACTTATCCAGAAGACACCATCCA
>NW_008678212.1:0-711 GCF_000695815.1 Acanthisitta chloris | reverse complement strand
GCAGGACAGTGCCAAATCCTCCCTCGCTCCTCATTTCTGGAACCTCAAGGCAATGCTGCTAGCAGCTTCCTTCCCTCAAAAATCATGAAGGAATATATTGATTAGAATGAAGTTTGGATATGTCTCTGGTCTGATGCTTTCACAAGGCAGTGCCAACTCAAGAGCATATTGCCATGGCATGAGACCCCAAAACCCCTCTGATAAATCTATGCCAGGAGACTCTCAGCTAATAAATCCATGACAGGAAATCCCAAAGCCCTCTAATAAACCCATGACAGGACATCCTAAACCCCCTCTAATTCCCTGCCTTCTACCTCTTACCTCTGATAGAACCCCCATGTTATAACTTCAAGCTGGCACCTCTGACCCTACCCCTGTGCACCTCCAACACGAGCCAGGCTACCTCTTTGCCTCCCCACAGCAGCACCACCTCTACCTCCCCTCCCCTTCCCATCTCTCCATTCCCCTTTCCAGCTCCCGCATTCTCCAGCCCTAGAGCCTCAAACGTCTCCAATAAATCTATACCAGGAAATCCCCAAAACCCTCTAATAAACTCATCAGGCAACATCTCTAACCCCTCTAATAAACCCATCAGACAACATCCCAAACCCCTCTAATAAACCCACGACAGGACATCCCGACCCCCCTCTAAGCCCCTGTCCTCTATTGCTTACCTCTGTTATAACTTTGGGCTGGCACCTCTCATCCTAC
>NW_008678211.1:24029-26601 GCF_000695815.1 Acanthisitta chloris | reverse complement strand
CCCGGGGGAGCGAGGGCTGCCCGGAGCGCTGCTGCGGGGCGAGCTGTACGTGCAGGTGTTGATGCGCACACAGGCGCTGCGGGAGCCTGTGCTGGGGCTTTCCCCGCGGAGCTCTTTTTCATATCGCTAAAAGAACCGGAGCTGCTTCGGGTCTGACTAGTAAAGCCGCGTGCCTGGTGCTGTTTAATTGCTTTGCTCATTAGGTTTGGTTTTTGGTTGATTTTTTTTTTTTCATCTTGAAATCCCCGTGTTTTGTAGACGTTGTGCGTGGGCTACCGGAGCTTCCTGAGATTAAAATGCACTTTGGTCGTTTTACATCTCGTATTGAAACTGCCATGAAAGCCTAAAACGTGATGAGATTTGCTAAAAATTCTCTTAGTGCTCGTGACAATGTTACTTTGGGTGTGAAGTCTGGTTTTATGTTGCTGGTTGCCAGGAGCAGGCACAGTAGGAGTGGTGTGTAGCAGCCATCGATTTCCACAACACTGTGGAAGTGCTTAGTTTGGGTAGTGAAGTTAAGCTGCTCATCGTACAAGTCACAAAATACAATCGAGTTAACTGCAGTCAGTCACACAGTAATATTGTTTACGTTGATTTTTTTTTTTTATTGTAAAAAATAGCACGTCATCATGGTCTTGCAAAATGCTTCTGATCTGCGTAGGAGGGAGTGCATTTTATCCTTTAGACGAGAGTTGAGAAGCAGCTGGATGCACAGTGCTTGGGAAGTTACTGTCTTCAGTTCAAGGAATAAACATCTGAAATGTTTATTCAGTTTATTGCAGTGTTGTCTGTAGCATACAAATTTACCTTTTTATTAACAGAAGGCTAAGGTAAATCACTGACAGGTGCTGTAGTCAGCACAGTGCTCCTAACCCTTCTGAAAAACACTGAGCAGAGTGATGGAAATGTATCCCAGCAATAAATTTGGAAGCTTTTGGTAAGTCACTTGTAGGTGCCCGAAAGTCTGCTGTATGGGAGTAGTGAGGTGAAGCTCACATGTACAGAAAGAGCACTGAATGTTTATCTGTAGATGTTATGAACCAAACTTCTCAAAAGCAACCTATAGAATTTTTTTACCTGGTGTGTTTTTTAGTGATTCTGTCACTATCTAGATGGCAGTAAGTGATGCAGTGGCCTGTAGCTTCAGCACTTCTGTGCTCTTGTATGAAAACAAGAGATGGCTCTGTAAATGGAGATGTGCTGGACCTAGAGGTTAGAGTAGCGTGGTCTGGTGCTGCTGTGGAGAACGGGGTGCTGGAATTTTGTGCGAGCTCTGGAGATAGGGGAGAGACTACCTTTTGGTGGAGCATCATCAGCCTTTGGTTTCTGTCAGTGATGATTGTGGCAGCAGTCAGGTGTTGTATGCTGCTGCAGGGCTCACAAGTCTTTGAGGAAACTCACCTTTTTCAGTGTTTGTATGCTGCTGGTGCTTTTTGAGGAACATGCACATGATGACTTGACATAATCTGTGCAGTTTAATCAGGGTTAGGTATAGCTGTGTGGTACATCTGGAAAGTATGTTTCTCTCTGTTAGGAACTTAAACTTGCTGAGATCTTCAAGGCTACTTCCAAACGCTGAAGGAGTTAAGGATTGTAAAAATCTTTAGGACAATTACAGTGGGAGAGGTAGGCAACTTAAACACGGGGGTCACAGGCATTCCCTGTGTGATCTCAAGTTACTGTGTATGACTGAGTGGGACATTGGCAATCTGTATCAGCAGCCTCTTACACTTTTCTATTTAGGGTATGGTTTTGATAAAATGCTCTCAAATAAGGAGCTGCATGCGAAGCTCAGTACTAGAGTAGCTTCTTGTGTGTGGGAGGTGAAGGGAGTGGGAGTGGGGGGACTTAGTTGAGGGAAGCACTTGCATGCCTATGTGTTGCTAAGGCGAGCAGCAGGAAGCTGCCATTCATTAGTGAGATGCTTCTACCAAGCGTTCTTTCCTTGGGTTCCAGTGTCAGTATTTATTATAGGAAGGGAGTGTGTGTGTTGGCTGGTTTGTTTGTTTTTAACCAGGGCCTTGTTTGGTAGGGTGCTGCAGAGTTGTTAGTGGCCAGTGTAGGTTCAAGAGTCTCTGCTTCATTTGTCATGTATTGGTGTGGCTTACTGACCAATGATTTTAGGATTTGGAAAAGCTAAATTAGGTTGTTGAGTGTCACTGTGAGAATAGCTAAGGTAGTCTGTAAAAGTCTTGGAGAAAATAAAATATTCTTAAGAGCATTGTTGTTTTGAAGCTAAGTGTTAACAACCAAGCAGTTGTCATGTCCTTTCCCTGGTATATGTGCATTGTAGCAGCTTTACAAGCTTGTCAACTCTTAATATTACATGAAGTGTTTGTTAGAAAGCATATTGCAAGGGTGCCTCTAGCAAACCTTGCATTTATTGTTACTTGTATGCTTACAGGATTTGCAAACTCAGTATTTTGCATATAATCATGGCTGTAGAAAATACTGTGTATTGTTACCCTTTTGAGATAAGGAAGCTTGTCCTGTGACTCAGGGAAGTGTGAATATTTAGCCTAGCACAATGTAGTCCTTTTATGCTACATACACCATCAAATTCAATTCCTCT
>NW_008678211.1:0-23998 GCF_000695815.1 Acanthisitta chloris | reverse complement strand
GAAAATATTCACGTGGGTTTTAAAATAACTGTTTAATACTGCCTGTTAGGATCTTAAAAGTAAGGGAATAAGTACTTGGAAGAACATGTTATTTTGGCATAACTCAAACATTAGTGGTAATGTTCACTAATGGTTGTTTTATTCCAAAGAGATACTGAAGTAGGAGTATAAATTGCTTTCCTCAGGCCCTGATTATCCTTCATCTTGTAAAACACAGTGTTAAATAGATGTAGACATATATGAAATGTCAGTTTGATACAAAGCTGTGTGGTTTTGCCCGGTTAAAACGGGGAATTGATTACCAATTGGCTTTTTAGACATAAATAGAAACCAGCTAACTTCTAGAAAAACTGCATCTGACTTCGTATCTAGATTACAGCAGCAAACTTGTCATAGTATTGATTCCTACTCTGGCTCTGCATCGTGTGGACCCAGTATTTCAGTAGTTAATATTGCAAATTGAACCAATAAAGGCTAGAAGTACGAGCTTCTGACTTGTTCAGTATGTCACTTACACTAGAGTTACACTGACTAAAACTCGTTTATTTTTTTTTCTCTCCCTTCAGAGCTAACAATGACGAATGAAGAACCTCTCCCAAAGAAGGTATGTTTAGAATTACTTGTGACTTTACCCTCTGAGGTAATCATGACAGCTTGATAAGTTGTGTTTTTCCTTTTCCTCCGTAGGTTCGCCTCAGTGAAGCAGATTTTAAGGTTTTACCTAGAGATGAGCTCATCCTGAGGTAAAGTAAAAAGCATTCTTTTCATCCTAACATTTTAGAGGAGTTTTAATGCAAAGTGTATGAAACTCCTCTCCTGTTATTTGGCATTCTTGTTCTGATAAAATATTTTATCAGTTTCATGATGCATCTCTTCTGCTTACATTCCTTGCTGGTAGCACGTTATTTTTAAGCAGAAAAATGTCAACTCCTTTTTTTCTCCTACAATACATTTTGTTTTCTCAGTCCGTGCGGTTGTATTCTCAGCACATTCAGATATTAACAGTAAAATGTTAAAGTTAAGTTTCCATCACCTAGAACTTGTGTAAGGAAGAGCCTGGCCATCTTTTTTACCTTTTAGAAAACTGAGTGTCACCCTGGAAACAGTAATGGTCAGTCCTGTTGCACAGACCACCTGCTTAAAAAAACCAACCCAAGTTACTTGTCTCTGTATGCTTGAATTGCCTGATTTTTAAGCAAGGAGGTAACTAAGCTAAGCATCTGTGGGTCATCTGTTTATCTGCTGGAGTACTTTTTGTGTGCACTATGGCAAGCTTTAGCTCTTGGCTTTTTGTACACGGTAAGTTCTTAGCATTATTAGGGTCTCTTAAGGTAAATTTTCCTGTTTCATGGAACAAAGACTAAATTGCGTAGAAACACGAGGATACATGTGCAACCCTTACTGTACATGGTTATCAGCTGCTCTCTCTTCTGGGTAGACAATCCTGCCAGCTGCTGTGGGGTGGCAGTTCTTTCCAGGGTGTAAACATAGTCTGGCTCCATCTGTTTAGAGCTAGTTTCTGGCTTCCTCCGACTATCTTGTCTTTGGGTAGTAAAGAATAATATATTTAAACAGCAGGGAAAAATTGCTGCTTTGATGTTAAATGGTTTTGACCTTGTGATCCTTTTAATAGATGTTTCTGTACTCAAGATGATCTCTGGGTACTCCTAAGTCTGTAAAGTTAAGCATTTACTTTAGCTATAAAATTCACGTGGAAGTACCAAAGTGTGGATTCTGTTCCACTTGCTTTCTGATTGATAGTGCAAAGCCAAAAAAAGGCTTCCAGTTGTAATAAGTTTCTGTAACTTGCCATGATTAGTTGCTGTCATAGAAGAGATGAATTTCCAGCATATACTCAAATAAGGATGTGATGGAATTATGCCCAAGGAGGTCAAGTGTGTCAGCAGCTAAACTGTGTAATGAAGAGACAGGAGGGAATTTGCTAATGACAGCTATGTTGCTATTGAGTCATCTTCTTAGTGTGCAGAAGAAGTAACTTCTGCTCTCAAAAAAGGCACTTGATGAATTGGAGGAGAATAACTGTTCATTTTACCCAGAAGTGGAAATTTAATTGCCATTTTTGCTGAGTCCATTTTGCATTGAGCAGTCCTAAGGATGCTGTTTGTTTGAATGGGATACATATTATGGATTTGTAATAAGTTCACCTGTAACATAAAGCTAGCAATGATTGCACTAACTGATGGCTTCATTTGTAGGTTGGAATAAAATATTGTTACTATTATACGTCTCTGCTGCTTGTTGGCTGCTGGATTGTCTTAAGATTTGGAATGTTTATTTTCTTTTGTCCACACTTTGGTGAGGCAAATGTGTTTTAAGATAGGGCATATGTCATCTCCTTTTGGTCGTTTAGGAAATGCATCATCATTGCTGTACAATTGCAGTGATAAAATACATATATAGAAAAGATTAATTCTTTGTCAGTTTCTGTGCCATGAATGCCAATTTCACTGTTCTTTTCCATTAAGTACATAATTTAGGTTTGCTCGTTTTAACTTTTGTTGACTAAACATGAACAGGATCTACAAAAACCCTTTAGGCCTGGCCTTTGGGGAATTTCTGGACTTGTTGCTGTGGTCTCATCTTCATCATCCCCTCTTTAATGCAGTAGTTACTTAGCTTGATCATATAGGAGCTTCTGAGAGAGAGCGCCTGGAACATGGTAACAACTCTGTGGGCTATAGCTAAAAATCTGTTCAGTATTGCCCTGATGATTTAGCCTAGTGGTTGGTGTGTAAAACACTGAAGCACCTCGGTTTACACAAGCAGTTTTGAGGAAATGCAGTGCTTTAACTGAAATGGACTTGGAGCCAGTCAGGCAGTTTTGGAATGGCTTGAGGGCAATGCTCTGTGTACCTTACCCCCTAAGTGCTTACCAGTTATGGCAAACCCCAAGTTCAGCATAAAAGTGACTGCTCCAGGAATAAGTGGTATTTAAGATTCCATGGCTTCAAGTTACCTCTTATAAAGTCTGCTTAATATTTTTAGGGAATGAAGGCAATTAAGTAACCTACATAATGCTGCTTAGTTACCTTCCAGTTCTTGTGAGCCTAAGTGACCCTCTGAATGTAAATCAGTCAGGACTGTCCTCCCAGTTATGTGTACAACTGTGGTCTTGAGTGCCTTTCCAAGCAATACTTTAGTGAAGCTCTTCAGATTGTGAATATTTAGCTGTCAGATTACTGACATAAACTACTAAACAGACCAGGAAGCCAAAATTGAGTGGAAACCAAACTGATTGAAGAAGAGAAGCTGACTTTTAGCCTTCATCTCTTTTTTCCACCCAGGTTCACTGATGAGCTGCCTTAGTCCCCTACAGATGCACTGGAGGGGAGAATATAGGACGAGGATGTCAAGGCAGCTCTTAGTCCTCCACACATGTAATCTGTCTCTTTTTTGGATCTTGGGAAGAGAGGCTTCAGACCTGAAGTCTGGCCAGCAGGTTCCAACAAATTGAAGAAGATTTTTGTCTATGCAGATTCTTAGTTTAACCAAAAACTGGATTTTAATGTCCCTGTAAGTGTTGATTTTACCTATGTCTATAAAAAAACCCCCCTGAAATCAAACTAATGTAGTAGTTAAGTGTAGATGAAACCTATGTGGAAGAGATAGATAATCTTCAAGTAAGACAAAGAAATTTCCCAGAGGGGAATGTTTTCCTCTTGTAGTTAAAGATGTACCAGTAGTAATACTCTAATTTCAATTCTGACAGTTAGCGGAAGGAAATGTTTCTGGTTTTAGCATGACTAGTTTTTTATGCATGTTTCTTTTAATGAGCTTAATAGTGTATTTAGGGGCAAAAATCTTTTCACAGCAGAGCCTGTAAAGTGAGCTAGCTGGAAAGTGCTTGAAGTATGTAATTTTTAGAAATGCTATATGTATGAAGACTTTAATAACATCATGGGTATGTAATGTATTCTGGTGTCTTATGGGGAAGTTGCATGTGTTTATGCAAAGGATTACGATATTTCTGGATACAGTTTTTGTTCATTTCTAGCTGGATCTGAAATAAAGGCCCACTCTGAGTCATAGTGACATCTGTGAGTTGACTTTCTCTTACAGTTTCCTTATAGCAGTAGGGCCTGATGATGCCTTCAGATCATACTTGCTTTTTTGCAGTTTTTTTTCTGGGGCGGAGGGTTGAGGTGTGTTGGTGGTTTTGTGGCTTTTTTGTTGACTCTTAGCACTGAACCTTTGGATTGTACTAGAGCTGTATGTGGTAGCTGGCATTTTTAGGTGATCCTACATCTACTGCTAGGTTAGTCTCAGCTTCTGCTGTCTGGTTTCAATATGACATGGCTTAGATGGCATTGCTGAACAAAGGCATAATTGCAGCATTCCACAAACTTGCTGCCCTTGTCACCTCTTTCCATCTCTCTGAGAGGATCTAGCATGTGAGATCTGTGTAGTGGGAGTGCTGGCTTACCTCAGCAGTGCGTGTTAGAAGCTGGGAGTCTGTTACTGGAAAAATAACAGAAGCAAAACTGTTGTGCATGGAGAGGCAGTTGTACAATGTAGGAGCAGAATTACATGTCCTCGTGTTGCTCAGGTTTTCTGTGGCAGTTGTTCATTCAGAGAGTGGGACTACAGACTCAAGTAGTCATTTGAGGCCTAGGAATGGAGAGTTTTATACCTGTCCTGTTTCATCTAGTATGATCTGGTCTTCTCTACCACTAGATGTAATAACCGGAGAGGGAGGATGAGTTAAGTGTTTAGAGCAGGAGCACTGAAAAATCTGTCAGTGATCTTTAGTATCTTGGGGTTTTTTAAATGCTTCATTGTCATAGGTCCTTATTTTAGGTTTTATTTTCATTACTGGTGACTTCAGAAGCTACAATTTGTAACTTCAGCTTTGCGAAGGTCAGAATTGTACTGTGCTACTGCCATAAACAAGGGAAAACAATCATAGTGAAAGAAGCTGGAAAGACAGTGTTTAGGAAAATAGATTATTAAAGGCACCAAACAAGAACAGTCACTACAAGACAACACTTAGAAATTATAAAAGGTGTTTAAGGTCTTATGAGTCAGTTAGTAGACAGTGAAGTGGGAAGTCATCCATCAGGGTCATAATTTGAAATACCAAAAGCTAGTCTAAGTGCATTGTGTGTGTGTATATATATATAAAAGAAAACCAAAGATTTTCTTTCTTTGACTTGGTTTTGGGAATGTTCTCGAGAAACTGTCTTTATATGTTTGGTAAATATTTTGAGGTTAGTCCTCAGGATTAAGAAGAGCACCACAAAAATAAGTGCACATCAGATGAACAGTAACTGCAAGTTTGATTAAAAGGGAATCAGTCCCTTTTCAGTAAGGACCTAACAATATATTTGCTTATTTTCTTGAGCTGAAGTTATTTATAAGAATGGTCTACATTAATGTGAGTGTTCTTTAACTTATTTCACTCTTTATTTCAATGCTTTTAATATATTTGATTGTTTGGGTTTGCTTTTCAAATCTAGTTGTGTAAAATAAGCCTGCTTCTGATTTTTGTCTGTTGTTGCTAGCTTTCTGGATTGCCTGAAGTGATGTGAAAACTGGCTCAATTGCTAGAAAACTGCTTCTGAGATTTTCTGTAGTTGTATCAGAACTGACAGTGCATGCATGTGAAAGTAAAGCTACTGTGGTAGAAAAAGTGTAGGTTTTAAAACTGATGGCTTGATTGTTGAGTTTTCTCTGACTGTCAGTCACAAGGTTATTCTGTTCATTCTTCCTAAACTTGTGTGGTGGGTTGACCTTGACCTTGCCTGGACACCAGGTGATCACCCAGGTGCTCTATCTCTCCCCTCTTCAGCAGGCTGGGGGAGGAGAAAATACTATGGAAACAAATTTGTTGTTCACAATAGCAGCACTTTAATGGAACAGAAGCAAAGGCTTGTGTTTCAGGTCCTCATTTAACTTGCTCTTTATATCATTCCTGTTATAAGAGTGGGGGTGTGTCATGATTTTGGCGGAGTTATTGGTTTGGGACTGTGAGGTGTCACTTAGAACAGTAATCCTGTATGTTTGAAGACTAGCTATTTTATTGCATGTAATTATTCCATGTAAAAATTAGGTTCATTCTTTCTGGGTTTAGAGAGCTACTTTAGCTTTACTTTTGGAGGATTGAAATCTTAACTAACACACAGAACTTCTAGTGGTCAAATTGTGAAACTTTTGTTTCTAACCAAGTTTTTAGGGCACAGAGATAAGTTTGAAGGTTAAGTAGGAGTACAGCTGTTCTTTCACAGAGTTTGGGAGTTAATTAATGCTGTTTTCATGTTCAGCTGAAGAGATGAAGAATTGTGTTGCTTGAAGGAAGAGCTCTTGGATTTCTTTTTGCTTTTCCCAGTGATGTGATCTCACTTGCTGTTACAAATCTGATGCTTTTTAGGCCCTTTAGTGATCTGTTTGAATTTACTAAATGTCCCAAAATTTTCTAGAGTTAGAATTTCGAGTTTCAGCTGAGATAGTGATGTAGGTTAGAGAGTTAACATAGCGAATTATGATGTCTGGTATAGAACAGGTGTCAGGGAGAAAGGGTAGTTATGAGTAGGGAACAGAAACCTGCTTCCATAGTGGTAAGCTATTAGTGAATTTGCTTCACGTGAATTTGCTTCATGATGTGGAATTGTGCCATCATAAGGATCGTGTACTTAGATGCAGAGCACTTCTTTACAAGCAAAACATAAAACACCACCCTGTGAACTTATTCACAAGGTATTTCATTCTAAACTTCACTGTAGGCTTTATGTGCTACTGATTTGATGGTTTGTGTCAAGTGCAATCCTGGTTTTAAGCGTGCTGTTTTCTGCCTGTGGGTGAATGGCCTCAGTAACATGCCTTCCAAGAGTTATTAAACTGTTTGGCTTCTGGTTGATGGGTGTAATCAGAGAATGGTCTTGACTTGAATGAGCTGATATAACTACTTAACCTACACTGCCATTTCCAGTGTATCATAATACACTTCTTGTTGTCATGTTCACTTGGTAACAGACTTAATGTTGCACTTGTATTAGTGTTTCTCTTACAGAATTTTGTTTGAATTGTTGTGCCATGAGAATAAGATGTATATTGGGTGTTGTACAAAGATAACAAAGTAATTAGTGTTTGATTTCAGTGTTTGTCCAAAATACTAGTAATTTTTAAGATGTCAGTTTTAAGTGTTGTAATGCACAGCTACCTTTTTATTCCTTTGAGATGCAAAGTGGATTTAACTACTTCCATGATTAAAAGCCCTTTCTTTTAAAGCTGGAATTGTCTTTCATGCAATTGTGCAATTCCCTCCTGATGTTTTGTGATATATGAATGCTGAAAGCTTAGGAATGAGATGCCTTGATTTAATAAACTGAGCTTCAGAACATTCTTTTCTCTTTTTATTTGCAATAGGTGGAAGCAGTATGAAGCATACGTGCAAGCTCTGGAGGGCAAGTACACAGACCTTAATTGTAAGTTAGCCAAGTTTCAAAATGGTACAAGTTATGGTAGAAGTTATCTGAATGCTTGTATAAAGCAGAGTGGTCAAGTAATGTCTGTGCTTTCCAAAAGTGCTAGAAATACGAGATAATAGGTTATGTCCGTGATTTGTCAGAAAAAAAGGCCCATTTTTTTCTGCTGTAAGTTTTCAGTCTCTCTCAGCTTCCTCATCCATTTGTTTTCCTTTGCAAATCTATCACAGCATCTAAAAAGCTTATTTTTGCATCTGTAGGCCCCAGATTGCTGGGGGGAGAGGGGGAAAGCTTCATGCATAACACTATAAATAGGTGTATTTTCAGGCTTTTACCATTAGGAAGGAAATGTGATTTACCAAAGTATTCCATGAATGTTTGTTCCTTTGGTAGGTTTACAGGATTGTAGGACTGGGAGGGGGAGTTGTTTTTAAACGTAAATGCATAAAACGAGCCCCCAAGTAATGTTTGGTCTGATTAGGCAAATTTGATGGTCATTTTTACATGGCCATTAGAACTTGATCTTTCAAAAGGGAATATGGGAAAAACATCATATTCTGAAATGAGAAAATATGAGTACATTCTGGAAGTGACTGAATCCTAAGTTGCTTCGAAAAATTGTTAGCAGCTAGAGATGCTGTGTTTCTTGTTTCTCATCTTCTCAGTCTAAACACTTAAAGGTATAATACCACTGAGTTTGAAGGGTATTTTTTGTCAGTCCAAATGGATGTTCTCTCGTTGTGATTACATTCCTCTTCTACTGCCATCCTATAATGTTTTAAGTTTTGGAGAGACTAAAACAGCAAATGGAAGCAGTTCATTTCATTCATATCTCAAACTGTCCTAACATAGATAAAGAAGTCGTTTCAGCATTCCCAGTTTCTTTATTTTGGAAACAATGCAGGCTGTGGTAATCAGTGTTACTGAATTACGTGCAAAGGGTCATTTAGAAATGATTGTCCTGAAGCAGCTTGTGATGTTCTTATTTTAAGTTTACAGCTGATCATTCTCAAGTAATTAGAAAAAGTAAAAATTTTAATTGTTCCAACGTTTTATTCATCACAAGTAGCACAGTGAATGTTACAGTTCGCTTGCATGTGTTCTTGTTTGAGTAGTTTGGAAATGTTCTGCATTATCTCTCATTTAGTATATACATTTTTATATAAAAGTTCACGGATCAGAAGAATTTAGTTGTGACTGAACTACCATTCTCTAAGTTCTTGAGTGTCTTACCGTTTGCTCCTGGAGAGACCAGTTTGAGGACTGACCACAAACAGCACTGTTTACAGACTGCGAATTGCTTTGTGCCGGAGTATAGACCTCCCTCCTCCCCCACCCTGGCCTCAGCATTCTTACACATACCAGGACAGTTCCAGCTCCCCAAGTTTCAGACTGCAAGTTGTAATAGTAGGTGGTTAAGCAAGCAGTTTAAAAGGTATTTACTATATAAACATGGAAACATCAAAATTTTAGTAAGTCTTAAGGAGGCATCAGGAAGTTGTTCAATACCACCTGTTGTCAAGCTTTTCTAATAATGATATTTTGATTTTTTTATTTACGCTTGTTATAGTTACGCTTTTTACGTCATGCTTATTTCTGATTTCTGCTTATGAATTTGGGTTTTAGATTCTTTTAGCTGTCTTCAAAAATTCCTCATGAGAGGATGCATAAAATGTGGTTTTTGTGTCGTTGCTTGCATTAGCCAATGATGTGACGGGGTTGAGAGAATCTGAAGAGAAGCTGAAACAGCAACAGCAAGAGTCTGCCCGAAGAGAAAATATTCTGGTGATGAGGCTGGCAACTAAGGAACAGGAGATGCAAGAGTGTACTGTAAGTATTTTATAAAGGATAAGTGTGTTCACACTGTTACAGGAGCATCAGCTGTTGAGCCAATACCCATGTGCTATGTGTTTTGTCTGTCTTCTGCATCACATTTTCTAAAGACATGTCAGGGCACTTAAGCTTTCACTGAATTAGTAAAGATCACTTCTTAAAGTTTGGAGTTTTTTAAATACTTGTTACTTCAGTTCATTTTCATCAGCAGTTGTGATTGGAAGGACTTCTACTTCAGAACCAGGATCAGATTAAGTTTACTTCAGTTCACATTTAGGAGATTTTTAGACTGATACTGACATTGGGTTTGGATAACAAGGTATTTGTAAGCCTCTGTATCTGTTTGGCTAGGTATGTGAAAGAGCGACTTGACTTTTTCAGAGGAAGTTCTTTTGCAAAGTGGTAGACTTGCTTCTTAGTTTCTCATGTCTGTACTGAATCTATTTTTTTAATATTCATTTCTCTCCCCTTTATTTCCATGCACTTTCTGTGACTTTGTTTGTTTGTTTAGTTTTGGTTTCTGAAATTACCTTATTTTGATCTGGTTTTGGATTACTCTCTTAACATAATTTTCGCCTGCTTTAATTTGGCAGTCCCTGACAGAAGACTGTAAAAAATTTCTTACTGCTAGTTTCTGTAATATACTCTTAAAAGCTTCTCCTTGAAAAATACAAGCTCTGTGCAAAGCAGTAACTAGTATTGTAGCTTTCATCTGTGTTTTTTTAGTCTTCCTTTTTTATTTTCTGAAGGTTTTCAGAGCTGTCAGGTGTAGTAGTCTGACACCTAACTCTGTACACCATATTTTCACTGCTCTTAAGACCATCAGATGGCTTTAGTTCCTAATAAGTACTGTTACGAATAGGAAGAAAAGGGGTTATAAAGCTTACTCTGAGGTGGCAAAAAATCCCAGAATCACAAGAGGTGTTGATAAAGTTACTACTTCAGGGAAAGGCCTTAATGCCTTCCCAGGCACAGCTGCTGCAGATCAAAAAGTGGATAGGTGTTTGGAAGTATTTGCTGCTCAAATATATTTGCCATGGACCAGATAACAATGAGTGGAACTTCATATGGGTGCAGTTGGACTGCAGTACCTAGATAGTCCTTACTTTTGTGGTTTAGGTTACAACTCTGTTGTGGCTTTTTTCTTTGTAGTTATACACTTTCTCCCCACCTCCTCCTTCCCTATAGAAAGCTTGCATGGTTTTACTTAATTCACATTTTTTTGTTAAGCGCCTGTGTTCTGTTTTGCTAAATTCCTCATATCAGTGTCCGTTTTTCGTGGCTATCAGCTGAAAGGATACAACTGTTTCCAAGAATATGTGAGAACCAGAGGGATTGAAAGTGTTACTGTCAGTCTGACTTTCTCCCCACCTCCTCCTTCCCTATAGAAAGCTTGCATGGTTTTACTTAATTCACATTTTTTTGTTAAGCGCCTGTGTTCTGTTTTGCTAAATTCCTCATATCAGTGTCCGTTTTTCGTGGCTATCAGCTGAAAGGATACAACTGTTTCCAAGAATATGTGAGAACCAGAGGGATTGAAAGTGTTACTGTCAGTCTGTGAAAAAAAAAAAAAAAAAAAGATGCATGCAAACAAAACCCTGCACGACCTGACTTGATGTCCTCTGAATAGACTGCTTTCTGTGTTCTCCTGCCTTGGGTTAGAATAGAGAGAAAGCTGATGTCAAGGTTTTTATTCTGTTTGTGAAAATTATCTCTTCTTGTCCATCTGCTAGGTTTTGAAAAATACCAGGTAGTGTGTGTTTTGATGTTTGGGAATATGAATAGTCAGTAGGCATTTTAGGTGTTAAGAGTGGGCATCCCTTGGGATTTGGTATTGGACATGAGCTGAATACAGGAATCGTACAGGAATAGTCCTGTATGAAGTTGGTCCTAACTGTGGGCAGATTCTCCTGTTCCCCACCCCTTACCACCTGGAATATCAGTGGGAGGACACTTGTACCAGAAAGTGCTTAGAGGGAGCAAGAATGTGAGGTTTGGACTGGCTAAGCAGGGAGACAGATGGAGTCAAGATATAGGCAAAAGAGTGAAGGGGCATGGGCTTGCTTTGGGAACAGGTCATACTAGGAGGAGGTTGCTAGGTCTCCATGAATGAAAAGCCTGACAGGTGGGAACTCTGGAGTTACAGCAGCCAGTTAGAACTGGAGAAAGCACTTGTGGAGGGATGAAAATTTGAGTGGGAAAAACTGGAGGTATTTTAAGTTCAGCTTAAGTAAATTGTTTCTAGAGGACTGTTTTAGGAATGACGGTTGAGGTGGAACCCATGCAAGTGCCATCTGCTGGTCCTAGGAGGGTGAGCTAGAGACCCCAGGGAGATTGTCAGATGACTGAGGTTGGACAGCATCAGCTGGGTCCTGAGTGTTCTGCATTTCTGGCATGAGTGAGGAGCAGTGGCAGCAATTCTGTGTGCTGTTGGCCCGAGGCATGTTACAGTTCTTAGGCTGGCAGTGCAAGAGGGAGGGCCATGGGCCTGGGTAAGACAAGAGCATGGCCTTTTTCCCCCACCTCTCAGTGGTGCCTGTTTTAAGAACAGATTTGGAACACTGTTGCTGTAGCATAATTGTATTCTGGAATATATTTCCAGTGAAGCGTCTGTATGTGTAGCTGTTTCACCTTCTGCTAGCACCCTCCCTCACAAAGATTTGACAGGTTGTTGAAATACTTCAGTGGTGGAAGAATTAGGAAGTTGAGTGGATAGAAAAGATAGATCAATAATAAACAGCTATTTATTCAGTGAGCAACATGTTGTGCAGCAGGAGGCAAACCACCTGACTTGCAGTTAATGTTTTTTAACACCATGCAGTTTTGTTCACTTCTTGCTGATTAAGAAATGTGCATGATACAGGGAGCATAATAAATTGAACACTGTGTTGGCTGATGTGATATTGGTGATTAGCTACATTCTAAACATGTACTATTTAGTACATTTTAAGATAAGTCTGTTGTGATGGGATTAAAATTTAAGAAACTTTGTAAACAAGTTAATCCTATTTAAACACGTACAAGTTTTGACTAATAAATATTGTATTTAAAAGAAAACATTTCACAGTTCCTACTTCTGAAATTTTGACCACTTAAGTCTCCTGTGTTCTAAGTATCAAATTGTGTGTCTTTTGGGTTGTGGTTATTGCAGGAGAATGAATTTCAACCAAAGTGTGTTTATTTGCTGTTAGTGTTTAGAAATTATTTTGTTGAAAAATAATGCAATCTTGCATGCAACTGCAGTATTACATTTTCAAAAAACCTTAGAAGTTTGTAAATGACTTTTTATTTGCTGAGAAATATTTTGTGTCAATTTGGGTGTAATGTTTCTTAGTAACTTTCACTGAACTTGAATGGAAATTCACTGTCTGTTTTAAGCAGATAATTATTTCCATGTGTTCTTTGTTCCCCAAAAGAGTGCAACAGACATAAAAGAAAGGAAGCATTCTAGTGCTCTAAATTTTGCTTTGACAAATGTAAACTGATACACAGAAAATAATCTGAGGTGTGGCAAGGGGTGAATCCACCTTGGAAGGTGGTGGAATGGGAGATTGGGTGAACTTGCACATTGGTAGAGTGCAAGGTGGGCGAAAGTGGCTTTTATCCTGCATTTTTCAGGTCAGTGTTGAAAGAAGGCTTCCTTGGTAGTTTCTTTCGAGTAACTGTATCTAAATGTGTTGCATTTTTATTCAATATTGTAGGAATAACACACTTTTCTTTCTTACTTATTCAGAATCAGATTCAGTACCTCAAGCAAGTCCAGCAGCCTAGCGTTGCCCAACTGCGATCAACAATGGTGGACCCAGCCATCAACTTGTTTTTCCTAAAAATGAAAGGTGAACTGGAACAGACTAAAGACAAACTGGAACAAGCCCAAAATGAACTGAGTGCCTGGAAATTTACGCCTGATAGGTAAACAAAACAAATACTCCCCAGTCAAGACTTCCCTGACAGTCCCACTACGAGAATGCTATGGTGGGACAGCCAAGTACTCGTTTCCACACCAAGACTCAGACGTTTTGAGGCAAAAGCCACATTCTTATACTGTCCAGCTTGTAATGCTTAATGTAAAACTTACCAGATGAACCTTGTGTTTCAGCTTTTTTCTCCCCCTTTGCTTCAGAGGCCTGACAGCGTCGGACTATTCTGAAGAAATGGCCATCTTCGAAAAAATCTTTTCTAGAACACGTAGACATTTGCAAAATTGTTCTATTTGAAGAAAATAGAGGGAGAAACAGAAGTCTTAAGTCTGTGGCACACTGTGTCTACAGACAGTTTGGAGGAGAGAGAACCTAGAGTTTATAAATCATGAATTGAACATGTAAAATTCCCGTAAAATGTAGAAGTGGAATATGCTTCGCTCTTAACCTTGAGCCTAGTGACTTAGAGACACTGTAAGTCAGTTTTGCCAATAAGACTGTGGACTTCCTGCTTGTTCACTGAACTGCTGGGTCAGAACTCGATGAGGTGAATTTTGCATTAAAGAGTTTACTCGCTAACCAGTTTTGAATAGCCACGAGAGTGCTATTTGCTATCACAACAGTGGTAGTGTACACATTTGACTGTTTAGCCTTTGGGCTCTCTAGCACTTGACGGAGCCTTAAGTCAATGTTGCTAAATAACGAACTGTTTCTGGATGGTTGGTAATACTGTGGTCGCCTCAAAATTAGAACTGTACGAAAATGTACACTCTATCTAACTGCAGGTTAAAAATTGTTGGAAGCAATATTTATTTGATCACAACTAGCATGTATAAGAAAAACTGGTTGTGATAAGTATTTCACTGCATGTTTTCATGCAGACGAGAATTTTTCCATCTTCTATACTAAGAACTGATCTCAGATGCTCAATACAGAAGGCACACAATGGCAACTGTCTTCAGTGTTGGTGGGGTGTTTTTATTCCTTTGTGCACCTGTTTTTTTTTTTGTATTGCGCTTCTATATAAAATGTGCCTTGAAATAGTTGTAATATATAGTTCAAGGAACACTACTGATTATACTGTTGTATTGTGAAATTCCTGGGATGAACGAGAATTGAACAGGTTGTTATTTCTGCATTGTCTCGTTCTCTGAAAACAAAGTCAGTATTTTAACAAACCAAAAAAAGCCTTAAATGCATGCGTTTTCCTGGTGGAATCAGTGAAGGAGTCTTTGCTACTCTATTGATACCTCTGTTCTGTTGTCCCAAGTTACTTGTAAGAGTAACGATCTGGGGCAGTTGGGAGTGCGTGTCTGAGGTGTGTAAAGTAAAATGTAGATTTGGTGTAGCATTTGTGTGTTTGTTTTTTCCTTAGCAAATAGATTTCTATTTAGTAATCTGAGGTTTTGATTTTTCAAAACAGTTGGGCGACATTTTATGGCCCAGTCTGATCCTAGAGAATTCAGTTTTAAAGTAAAAAAAAGATCTTCAGCTGTCACAGAAGGTGATGTATTCTGTTTTGATGAGTTTTATTAAGACACTATTACATAATTTTGACTCGGAAGTATCTTAACTGTTTGTGCTTCAGATGATTTATATGGGACCAAAGGGTAGTATACTTATGCAGGTTTATTATTTTTTGCATGAGTAATGACTTAACAGCAAAAGAAAAGTCTACAGAAAAACTTTACCTTTTTAAAAGTGATACATCTGGAATGGTTTTGCTATAGCAGTATCTAAGATTTTAATGATCTAGCATCAAAACAGAGGTAAGACTTACATTAATTGAATTGTTAATGTGTTGCTAAGCCTTTTGTAAAGCTCACTGTGATGTGTGGAAAGAGGCATGCCATGCAGATTGCTTGTTTAACTGGGAGTTCAGAACATCATTGAGTCCATTTAGATACAGGTTGGTTGTTAATACCACATCCTCAGGCTCTAAATGTGTGTGTACAGCTGAGGAGAGAAGTCACTTGGCACTTTCTTTCAAACAAAAGTATCAGAAGAAAATGTTACTTCTGTAGCTACGACATACCCTGATACGCATCATACAGTTTTAAGTCAGTGGTGTGAATGTGCATAATTCATACATGCAGTAGCTGGAATATAGAAAACTGGAGTTACTTCCTGGTAAATAATTGAGGCTGTCTTCATTAACGTGGTTAAGATTTCACTGACTTTTCTTTCTGGAAAGGTAAAGAAATGATGACTCATAAAATATTTATAAATAGTTTTTTAAATTTTCTTTGCATCTTGCTCCCCTTCTTAGTTGCTTTAATTGCCCATCCTTATATGCAATGACTTATTTCATGGCATGACCTAATTTTTGAAAGAGGTGATGGTCCTACTCAGATCCCAAACGGATATTCCTAGAGCAACATGCTAACTGCAGCTCTAAGCAGAGTTGGTTCTGGACCTTAACCACAGATAAGTCTGTGCAGCATAATCAGTGCTGATATCTGGAGGGGGAAATAAAAGGGCATGTAACCAAAGGCATGGCTCAGCTAAGCCGTTCCAACCACCATTAAGCAGAGCATACACTTGGAATAAAAGTTAGTAGAAATGTTATTTGCAATAATCCCAGCACAACAAACACGAGTCTTCTGAAATTTAACCACTTATATTCTTACAGGTTTTGTTGCATGTATGTTCAAGAGGATTTGTGAAAACAATGCTGAATTCAGTTTTACAGCTGATAGGAGTTATTTTAATAGTGACTGGATTTTATGTTCTTGAATGTGTTGTCTTTTTTGTAAATTGCAAGGGGAGGTTACTTGGTGCTCTACTAGTTCAGAACATCTGGAAAAATTTTGATGCGAAGAAATAGCATTATAGGTAACTATGCAAATTTATATACAGGTAATAAATATTTTGCATTTTGGCAGGAATTAATGTGAAGAAATTAATGGGATTCTAAAATTGTCCCAATTCCAAGGTAACTGGTACTTGCTAATTCTACAGTTGACATGGGTTTGTGAAGAGAAAAGCATTAAATGACTTAATCATTGTAAACTTTTTCATACTTGTAGTGATGATGAATACAGTAACAGGAATTTGCAAATGGCTAAAATTCATTGCATGTCTGCCTAATAACTTTTGGGATCTGTCACATTGGTTATCTCTAAAGTGGTCCTGCTTTACACAGAGTGAACATCTCTAAGGAAACTTGCATCTTAAGTGTGCGACTTGGACTGTATTAGGTCAGCACAATTTAAACTTCAAGGACCTGGCATTGGACATCACATCAAGAAAGAAAACAGGTTGCTGCCTTTAGCAGAGTTTCAGGCCTCCAGGACCTTACACAGCCAGATTCCTTCTGGAGCAGCCCATCTGAAAGATTTGGGAAAGTCAGTCGGAAAGCGTAAAATGGGGCAGAGTTGCCAGAGCTTAAAAGTTGTCTAAGGCTTGAATGCTCAAAAGGTAGTTGATAAGGAACTTATTATTATTTTAAATTCTTTTGGCTGGGTGTTTTGGTTGCAGGAGAGAACCGTGGCTGTGGTTGTAGCAGAAATTTCCTATTCTACTTTTTAAATCCTCAGATTTTTTCAATATTTGTTACTTGTTTAAAAGCAAACAAACAAAACACTAAATTACCTTTTTGGTCTTGAAAAGTAATGCAAGTCTTGCCATTAAATTGTTTTTTTGGCAGAGCTTACACTTCTATAGAACACGGGACAGCTTCATTGTGGTGCTGAGCCCATTAAAAGCAGAACTGTTTGAGCATGCTCTCCTGACTTTGGCAGACTGAGAGTCCTAAAGGACTTGAATTTTTCTCTTCTATGGAGTCAGCTGTGTTGCCTATATATTAATTTGCATACTACTTCCTATAATGCTTTACAGTGCAATTTTTATCATGAAGATTAAAGATGTGTAATATTACCAGTTTAGGAAAGAAAATGCCGTCAGCTCAAAATAGTTTTCCCGGCTTGTTTCACTTTTCTTGCAGAAACTGAACATCCTAATGATCATTACTTATGATCTGAGATGTCATTCTAAAGGAAGTAGATAAATAATATATTCCTTCCTTAATTTCCTGCCAGTATTTAACTACGTTCATTCCTCCTCACCATACAAGATGTAATTAAGTAAAGCTGACTATAGAAATCATGAAACAGACTGTGCACGTGACTGTCAACATACAGAGTTGAAAAATAGGCATTGAATATTTTATACAGGGGTACTTTAACAGCATTCAAAAGAATGTTTAAGCCTCTCAGAGAAAAAAGGATGTCACTATGAAAAATAAACATGGGATTTATTATTTTCCCCCAAGCAACTTAATTATTAAATTTTACAAGTGCAATAAATGGGGAAGGTTTTTGCTTATAATTCACTTGTGTAGCTTTTATGCAGTACTTGATCTTTTGAGCTGCAAAGCACATCTTTAATCAAATATCTAACTCCATTGAGAATGAGCACACTCAAGATTGTGCATACCTATAATCCAGATGTTGGTATCAAAAAAAGAACAATATGCTTATTCATATTTGCAGTAATAAAACTTGCCTTCCACTTTATGGGACAGCGACAGAAGATCAACTGGCGATGGAACAGCACGTGGTAACTATAGGGAGACTTTCTGCTATGACAATTATGTTGAGGCATAATGTTCCTTGAATTGTGACATGCAGAAATTGCATCTCCTTTTTGTCTGTACTTGTGATTGAGGAAGATTACTGAAGGTTTTCTCTTCATTTTGTGATAGATGGCTCTTTCCTTTGCAGCCAAACAGGCAAAAAGTTAATGGCGAAGTGTCGAATGCTTATCCAGGAGAATCAAGAGCTTGGAAGGCAGCTGTCCCAAGGACGTATTGCACAACTTGAGGCAGAGTTGGCTTTACAGAAGAAATATAGTGAGGAACTTAAAAGCAGTCAGGATGGTAAGGGTTTTTTTTAAGAAAATGGCAGTTGCCTTGCACTTCTGCTAGGAATTTCCCAATGATATACACAATGTAAAAACATCTTTGCCAGAATGAAAAGGCAATACCAAGTAAAATACAACCATTTTAAGTCTTCACTGGTAGTCTTAATTTAAACAAACAGTCCTTAACTTTGGGGAGCTGGTGGGATTTTCATCTCTAATAATGCAGCATTTGAGATAGAGATTTTGTACTGTAGGCTGTTCTATTTAATAGGGAATGCTTAGACTGCACATGTTACTGGTGAATTGGCAAAATGAAAACTGTTAACATTACATGAAGCCTGGGCATGCACTGAGGGCAGAATATTGTTAATTCTGGCTCGTTTTGAGTTTATTCTTAAAAAAAGTCAGCAACTTCCTAATAATGTCTAAGAATATGAAAAAGATCCCCCCCGTGGGTAACTGAGATGAATGAAAATCTCATCCTTGTGTTTGCAGTCCAAATTTTGCAGCATTATAAACCTAAATTGAAATTGCCTGTAAACTCTGACCTCTTGAATAATTTACATGGAGGGGAAAATGCAAGTTTAAAAGTCTTGAGCTGAAGAGTTCTGCATAGGATCAGTGTGTTTTAATAGAATGTTAGAGTAGGTTATATAAAATTTAGACATCACATAAACCCGAATATCTCTTGGTTTACTTCTGAAGGCTGTAAGATAGATAGCACAGACTTGATTTGGTACTAGGTCAAACATACCCTGTATTTTTAAGGATAGATCTCTGTCCTGATCATAGGAACTTTTGAGAAAGTAGCAGTATAAAATAACTAGAATCCTTGTCAGTATAGAAAGAATTGTTTACCTCATGTTGTTGGAGTAGTTACCCTTTTGCTTCTTAACTACTATTTTGGTAATGTACTTCAGTGAAATTTATTAAGTACATAATTGAAGCAAGTGTAGACTTTCTTAAAAGATTTCTGCTCATAAGTGCAGTAAAGCTAGTTCTGGAACTGAGATGTGTTCTTTTCTTCCCCATATGAATAAAGGCAATGATAATACTGCAGTAAGTTTTCCTAATGATTGTTTTCCATAGCAGCAAGAACGCTTAAATTTTATTATTTTATACGGTGTTAAAGAGTTTACACTTTATTTGCTCTGTTATATCAGTGGCGCAGTTGAATTGAAAAGTAAGGTCTTGAAGACTAAGGAAGTCAGTGTTTCTTTTGCTGTTTTCAGGTCATAATTTTTGCTCCAAAATGCAGCCCTAATTATAAATCATTTTTCTTGGTACATAAATATTAAAACACCCAGTGGAAATAGTTAACGGTCTTGTTGGTGCAAAAGTCTTTTTGTGTCTTGTTATGAAGGATTAAAGGATTAGAAACAGTAACAGCTGAAACTTCCTTGCAAAATGACTAAAACTCTTTTTGGTTACTGAATAGACTTTTGCAGTTACTCAGATCTGTTATATACAGATGTGGTTCATGGTCATTTATACAGTATTCCTGCTAAGGTTTTAAAGGTAGATGCACTGGGATCTACGTGCAAAATATTCCTCACTGGAATTGAGTGCTTTTCCAAATATCTTCCTTTCTTGCATAGAAATTATTTTTTTCTCACATATTTTGAGTAGCAGCATAAAAAGTAGGTAGGTACAAGAATTGAGCATTTTCTCCTTCAGAGGCAGAGTATCCAAACCAGTGCATACCTGATGGCTGAAACACATTCTGAAAAACTTCAGCATGAAACGTTGAGTTACGGGATTTTAATTTCTTGTCTGAGATTCAAGCTATATATATGGGCTATTAAGTGTTTGCAACAAATGTGTTTTCTTTACATAGAGTTGAATGACTTCATCATCCAGCTTGATGAGGAGGTAGAGGGTATGCAGAGTACCATTCTAGTTCTTCAGCAGCAGTTGAAGGAGACTCGTCAGCAGTTGGCACAGTACCAGCAGCAGCAGTCCCAGGCCTCCAACCCAGGTACCAGCAGGACTCCATCTTCTGAGCCTACAGACCAGGGAGAGGCTGTGGGTAAAGACTGCAGCCGCCTGGCAAACGGACCAAGCAATGGGAGCTCCTCCCACCAGCGGACGTCTGGGCCTGGATTTTATAGGGAGGGTAGCGGCACAGAAGATGACTTCCCAGCTTCTCCAGGGAATGGTAATAAGCTGTCCAACCACTCTGAAGATAGAACTGGTAGAGGAAGTGGTAGCTACATAAACCAGCTCAGTACTGGGTATGAAAGTGTAGACTCTCCCACTGGCAGTGAAAACTCTCTCACTCACCACTCAAATGACACAGACTCCAATCATGATCCTCAAGAGGAGAAAACAGTGAGCATGAAAGGTAACAGAACTGTGGGTTCTCGTCATGTCCAGAATGGTTTGGACTCCAGTGTAAATGTGCAGGGTTCAGTTTTGTAACATTTTTCTGCAAAATTTTTATACAGTGTCATTGAAATTGGGAGAGGATACTGTCCAGGAGCCGTTTAAATTAGTGCATACTTGTCACAATTTTGCCTTTTTGTGGGTTTCTTTTTGCTTCAATACCTCTGCCACTTTGGAAATTTTAACAGTTAATTACGTTGAATGTTGCTAAAAGGACGTTTGTGTAGCTCAAGTTATTTTTATATGAGTTAATGTGAAGTTGAAATGGAAATTATTTCCATAAAGTATAACATAAATGATGTCTGTACAAATCTGTGTATATCTAGAACCTGTGCTGTGTAAGGGCATTCTTACTCATACTGTTATACTTACACCACCTTCAAGATTTGTCATAATAGCTGTGGGTTTATGACTGCCAAGTTTGCCCAGTACAGTAGTTTTATCACTAAAAAGAGGGACTTGCTGAAGGAGTCCTGTAGTAGTTTCAGTGTTAATTACAGTTTTTCCCACCATACATCTGTGCATTTTCTCCTTAGGTGACCGAATGTTTATGGATTGTGTGCATAGTTACTCAGTTTTTAAGAACTGTTGTATCCTGTTTATGCATATTGCTCTGTGACTCCAATATTATCTTACCTGTACTGACCAAACCTAAATAAAAACTTTTAATAATGTAATTTCCTCATTGTTCTGCATTGGCTTACATGGCTCATTTGTATGTGGTGCATTTAGAGTACTTGCTTTTTGAACTGGATTTGTTTCTGTGTCAGTCCTATCTGATACGGCCTGTGCCAAATACAGAAGTTACAGGGGTATGCGAGGACTAATTTCAGGACAGCCTGATAGAGCTTGTTCTGCAGGTTTTGTTCTTATTGGCATATAAGGGGGGGAGGAGAAGGAGAAAGTTAATAAAAGTAAACCTAACAGTTGGAACCTGGTTTTAATAAGAAAAAAAACCAAGCAAAGGCTAGAAGTATCTAAGAGGTAAATATACAAATTAAACTACAAAAAACGAAGGAGTTAGTAATTCAGCCTTTTAAACCAGATATAACTTGCGTTGGTTTGAAATGTCTTCTTGGGGAAACTGATCAACAGGTGCAGAGGATGAATTGCCGTTAAGCATACTTCTTTTGTCCAGTAGCAGTGAGCTATGACTTGCTCAGAACCTGTGTTTCTGGTAGTTATTTTCTGTCTACTGGTTGAGCAATGATAGTAAGTGAAAGGACATGAAAAAGCATTGGCTTTTAGACAGTGTTCAAAGGTAAGACAAAAGTACTTAGCAGGGTATTTTAGGGTAGACTTAAGTCCAGTTTCAATGTTTTCCTGCCAGTGTATCTTGTAATTACCAGATGACTAATAAAGTTACTGCATATGAGGGCACTAAGATAATAGGAAAGAGCTCATTGCTTTGCAATTCACTTGGAAACAGACTTGTTTGAAATCAGTGTTTCTCCAAAGTTCTAGGGCATATTTGCATCTGTTGGGATTTACAGTTCCAGTACATTTCTAGATTATAGAAGGGGTTCTGTGGTCACATTTCTCAGTGGCATATGAAAAATATCATCTGCATTAGTATTGTCAGAGACAAAGGGATGTAATTCAAGTGCTACCTTCTGTTGTTGTCTGTGTTAGAGACATTCTAGTTCATGTACCATTGCTATTTTAATTCCATAGGGTTCACATCAATGTTTTAAAACAAATAGTTGTCTGTGAAGTGTAAATTCCATTGGTGATACCTGGCTGCTTTTTGAATGTTGTTTTGGCCCTCATTGCCTGAAAAACAGCAGTTGGTAGTTGAATGCATGAAGGGGAAGTGACAGCTGTCTATACGAAACAGTAATGGCTTCTGGAATCCAAAATAATTTCACCATCTCTGATGGTGATCTAGATCTTTAGTTGCTGGTGGTTTGTTTGATCGTAGTATCATATTGCTTGCTTATCCATACTGTGTGTGTGTACACCCTGGGTCCTGTACATGGCAGAATATAATACTGGTAAGAAGCTTCAAATGCTTATAACATTATTATAATGGCTTCATCTGATCAAATGGGTGGTAAAAAGCTGTGTGAGGAAATCTGGTCATTGAGCATAACTTTCAGGTGGCAACAGCTTGCTACTTAAATCTGTTGGTTATTTAGGACATTTGTGTCTTAGAACCTCATGCAAAGATTAATTTTCTTAAGAGTGTGTGGTACATGGTTTTTAAATGGTAAAAAAAAAAAAGCTAAAGAGCCTGAGATCAGAAACAAAATATACCCATAGACTAGAAGTTAGCTTAACTTGTTGAAAAATAATTGGTAGGGCAAGGTAAGTCATTCTCCTTGTCATCCTCTGCTTACGGGGTATCTTCTAAATAAGCAGGCAGGGGTGCTTTGTCTCTTGGGGCTCTTTTTCCCCAAAATTGAAAGCAACCCAGCAACTGCACCAGTTAATAATAAAATGCATCATATTTTCCACGAGAGACTTGCTTTCATGGAACACTTGGCTATAAACATTAGTGAACTGCAGTATAATACTGAAGCCTGTAATATTCATGTTCTTGCCTGGCTGTCAGTGCTTGTATTATGACACTTAATAATCAATATAGTCGGTTCATTTTAACAATGATATTTTATTGATCATCAATAAATACAACATACTCCTTTTTAAAATTAGATAGTGCCTAAATCTTGCTGTATGTATTTTCAGCGTTCAGGTGGGAAATTTTGGACAATTAACCTTTCATCTAGTGCTGAAGCAGTTGTTTTCACTGCTCGGATTTCAACGAGAGTGCCTGGTACTGGGTGATTGGAGAAACTAACTGGGTTTCTCGGGTGCCTCAGGAGCTGGGGAATGGACGCACTGCAGCGCTGTGCCTTGCCCGGGATTCCCTGTGTGTCTCCGGAGGGATTTCCTGCTGGTTGGCAAGATCAGGTGATTCGCTTTGAACAAGATTGTTCAGGCCTAACCCCCACTGAATTTTTGTAACTTGTTATAAATTGGTAAATGTAGACTCTGTAAGATCTTAGAATGTATGTTCATTTAAATCATAGACTCATAGAATTTTAGGGGCTGGAATGGACCTTAGAGTCATCTAGTCCCAATCTCCTCTGCCATGGGCAGGGACACCTCCACACCAGACCAGGTTGCTCAAAGCTTCATTCAGCCTGGCTTTGAACACAGGGTTGGGGCATCCACTACCTCCGTGGGCAACTTGTTCCAGTGTCTCACCACCCTCACAGGAGAAAACTTTCCTAATATCTAACCTCCTTACCGACCTCTCCAGAGAACCAATTTTTAATGGCTCTTTGAATTCACTGGCGCTAACCATAATGCTTATTTTAGCTGATGGCCTTAAGGTACTTGAATGACGGATTTTCACGAGCACTGAAAGATGCTGAATTGCTCCCGGGAGGAAAGCTGAGGTCGGGGAAACAAAACGCGCACAGAAAAAAAATGGGCAAAAGCACAGGCGTGAACCAACACAAGTCGTTAACAAAATAGGTGAGAAAGCAGTTCCTAGTGCTGCTAGTGTGGGACCCTGTGGGTGCGGTGTGGGCGGTGCGGGTCCCGCAG
>NW_008678210.1:0-599 GCF_000695815.1 Acanthisitta chloris | reverse complement strand
ATCCCTCCCAGTGCCCTCCCAGTGCCTTCCCAGTCTGTCCCAGTGCATCTCAGTAATCCCAGTGCCCTCCCAGTCTGTCCCAGTGCCCCCAATCCCTCCCAGTGCCCTCCCAGTGCCCTCCCAGTGCCCTCCCAGTGCCCTCCCAGTGCCCTCCCAGTGCCCTCCCAGTGCCCTCCCAGTGCCCTCCCAGTGCCCTCCCAGTGCCCTCCCAGTGCCCTCCCAGTGCCCTCCCAGTGCCCTCCCAGTGCCCTCCCAGTGCCCTCCCAGTGCCCTCCCAGTGCCCTCCCAGTGCCCTCCCAGTGCCCTCCCAGTGCCCTCCCAGTGCCCTCCCAGTGCCCTCCCAGTGCCCTCCCAGTGCCCTCCCAGTGCCCTCCCAGTGCCCTCCCAGTGCCCTCCCAGTGCCCTCCCAGTGCCCTCCCAGTGCCCTCCCAGTGCCCTCCCAGTGCCCTCCCAGTCTGTCCCAGTGCCCTCTCAGTGCTCCCAGTTTGCTCTCTGCAGGCTCCAGGATGATTACGCTCATTCCCAGCGACTCAATCTGCTCCTGGAGGAGAAGCTGCAGGGGCTGGTCAGGGGGGACTTGGAGGGTCCTGGGGGGGGCC
>NW_008678209.1:471-794 GCF_000695815.1 Acanthisitta chloris | reverse complement strand
AGAAACACCTAAGCCTTTGGAGGTCTGAGCCGTGGGGTGCAACCCCCCCTTCCCCTGTACCAGATGCAAAAAAAAAAGTAGTTTAGTAATCGTAACTTTTCTGGCGGACAGTTTGAGTGTGTTTTTGTGATGTATTTTTGTGATTTGTTCATTACTTTTGTGCGCTGAGTATGTAATAATGGGGAAATACAAGAACAGAGGGTATTGAATCTCATTTAAAGGAGTCAGGAGCAACTCAGCCTACAGCACCAACCCTCGAACCTCAGCGGGACTCCAGCTCTGCTCGCGGGGAGGGACCCGCGGGTGGGTCGGGCGGGTGCAGG
>NW_008678209.1:0-243 GCF_000695815.1 Acanthisitta chloris | reverse complement strand
CGCCCTGTGGCGGAGCACGGGGCAGCGACCCGTGCAGACACAAATAGCGCAGTAGACTTTCCACACCCTCCGGACTGGAGCAGCACTGCCTCAAGTCTCTGCCCAGCAACACCTAGAAGTACCAGATTGGACTTGGTGACCATCCACACAGTAATGCTGCTCGATTCCTTGCTCCACCTATTGTCAACACATGTTTCAGGACTCTTACCCCCTAAAAAACAGACGCTATTATTGGGAAGATCT
>NW_008678208.1:0-330 GCF_000695815.1 Acanthisitta chloris | reverse complement strand
GAGGGACACAGGGACAGGGATAGGGATAGGGACAGGGATAGGGACAGGGACACTGGGACAAGGGGACAGCCCGGACTGGGACGGGGACAGCGACTGGGACAGGGACACAGGGACACAGGGACACAGGGACAGGGACAGGGACACAGGGTCAGGGACACAGGAACAGGGATAGGGATAGGGACAGGGATAGGGACAGGGACGGAGGGAGACAGGGACGGGAGGGGAACAGGAACATGGGGACAACGCAGGGATAGGGAGACAGGGGGACAGGGATGGGGGAGGACACTGGGATAGGGGGGACACAGGGAGAGGGACGGGAAGGGGACAGGG
>NW_008678207.1:27646-29081 GCF_000695815.1 Acanthisitta chloris | reverse complement strand
CGCGCCCGGCGCGGCGCCACGCTCCAGCTCCCCCTCCAGCTGCTCCACGTGGAAAAACCCTTCCCTGTCCGTGGGGATCTTGTTCTCCAGCAGCGTGTCCGACAGGCGCCGGAAGCAGTAGTCGAAGCCCACGGACACGTCGCCGCGGTTGTCCAGGTATGCCGACTGGGAAGGCATGTCCAGGTCAGCCAGGCGGTTCTCCAGGTCGATGTCCAAGCTCTCCATGAGGAAATCTCCCGACCCTGTGGTGCCATCAGTGTTCTGGGGCAGGTTGCTGTCTGCCTGCTGCTTCCACAGCTTGTTGTGGCGCTGCTTGCTGGGGAGGGGACAAGGACACAGTGACTGGTGGAACTGCAGGATGCTCAGGGCCGGGAGCTTCCCTCCCTCTCCACAGCCCAGAACCCAAGGGCTGAGCCCAGCCCTGTGCTCCCACTTGGACAAAACCACCTTCAGCATCTCTCACTCCAGAGCAGGCTCAGAGCAGTGCCCTGTGTGTGGCTGTGATAGTCCCCCCGTGCACAGAACCCCCAGCAGGGCGAACACCCGGAACCAACACCTCTGCACAGCTCCTGCACAGCCAGAGGGACAGAGCTCCCTCCTCTCCCCTCATCAGACAAACACTTGCCATGCCAAAGCCTTTTGACTGGCACAGCCACCCAGAACTGCAAATGTGTCACCTCTGAGCTCAGTTCTGCCTCATAAAGCAAGAACAATGTTGTGCTGAGCAGTGCTGGTTGCTGAGAAGTCCAAACATGCTTCCCAAGCATGGAGAAACCCTCACTGAATGACACCAGAGCAGCTCTCCCAGCTCATTTCCACCCAGGGAGCCTGGCAATGGGAAAGGTTAGGAAAAGCAGGATTAAGCCAAGCTCCTCTGCCCTTCCTGAAAGGGCCATCAGGCAGCACCTCGTGCACTGTGCCCACAGCTGTGAGCATGACACCCACAGAGAACCCCACAGAGATGGATCCACGATGTTATCCACTCCTTGACTCCCCAGGGGTCACCTTCCCACGGATCCAGGCTCACCTGGCATCCAGGATGCCCTGGTACTCCAGCAGCTGCCGCATGAAGCCGGCGTTGGGCCGCGCGATGCTGCGCTTCTGCTTCACGTAGTTGTAGGCCTTCTCCAGGGACCACCCAAACTCCTTCATGGCATAGGCAATCACAGTGGAGGCAGAGCGACTCACCCCCATCTTGCAGTGCACCAGGCACTTGGAGTGGTTCTTCCTGCAGGACAAACGGGAGAGAGAAGCTCTGGCCAGGCCCCAACTGGAGTGATGTACACAGTTATGGAGTTCCCAACATCACAAGGACATGGAACTGTTGGAGCAAGGCCAGAGGAGGCCATGAAGATAAGAGGACTGGAGCACCTTCCCTGTGAGAGTTGGGGCTGTTCAGCCTGGAGAAGAGAAGGTTGTGTGGAGACCTCAGAGC
>NW_008678207.1:23696-27377 GCF_000695815.1 Acanthisitta chloris | reverse complement strand
GAGCTCCATTCCAACCCCTGAACACTCTGTGATACTCTGAGTGCAAATCTCATGTTGTTGTTATGGGTTTGTTGTCACTTCACAAGGAGGAGGGACAGTGCCCACCCTGCACCACTGCTCCATAGGTGAGGAACACTCTGGATTACATGGGCCAGGAGAACAATCCCTCTCCAGAAAAATCCTGGATTACATGGGCCAGGAGAACAATCTCTCTCCAAAAAAATTGGAAGTTAGAGACCATCATGAAACCTCCTGCCTGCCCATCTGAGCCTCTGGATACAGGGATCAGCATGAAAAGTGTTTGCCAGGCTGCCACCACCTCCTGTCTGCAGGGACAGCTGGAGCAGGTCCAACACGGACACACACCAGAGCAGCTCCACATCATCTCCAGAACAGCAAACATCCTCATTTCCCTTTGGAAGCAAACCAAAGCAAGACTACAAACAACAGGCTAGGGACAGGTAAATGGCAGTGCTGGAAGAGACAAGGCACAGGGGAGTTCCAGGGATACACAGCTCCTGGCACCAGTGGGATGCCAAGGCCCTGCTGCCTCCTTTGGCCACACGTGGCCTTGGCAGGGCCTGGCTCCACGTGGGATGCCACACGGAGGGCACAGTGGCCTGGATGTGTCCCTCCCCACTCACTTGGCCTTGTTGATGAAGTGGTAGGCCTCGTTCCAGTGTGCCAGCAGGTCCGTGGTCTCCTCGTCGTACACGCGGATGTTGTGGTAGGCGAAGAGCCCAGGGAAGAAGTTATCGATCTCCCGTGTGACGTTCAGGATGTAGTCGATGCTGAGGGAACAGGGACACACACCTGAGCTGCCAAGGTCAGCAAAGAGGGACTCATGGATGGTGAATCCATGAAATCTGAGCCAACATGAGCTCTTAAGGGTTGATCCCCAAGCCTAATCCTGATCCCTCAGACACCTGGTGACACAGGCACAGGGTCTGGTCATTCTCCCACCTCTCCCTGCCAGCACATCCCAGCAAAGCGTTCAAACACCCTGGCAACAACTGGGAGAAGCTGATTTTATCCCATTTGTTTGATCTGGGCCTGTGTAACCTCCTGACTGTGTCACACAGCTCTGGGGCTGCAGAAGGAAGGGCATCAGCTGCAAGTGAATCATCTGGGAACAGAACCCAGGAATCCCTTCCAACTGCACTTTCAGCTGCAAACACATCCTTTTCTCTTCTTTCTGACCAAAGCCATGAGACTCACGTGGCACCTCTTGATTCCTGCCAAATATGACAGCAGGGATGACAATGTCCTTGAGGAGAACCAGTGCCCATATTGATCCATCACCTCCTATCATCAGACAAATCAAGGCCACAGGATATTTGCCTCAGAATTTGACTTCAGACACTGAATGCCTTGATGCAGAACACAATTATTAACATCCTGCTTGATTTATTTGCCCCAGGATGTCCAGGCATCTGCTCCCAAGGACCCAAATCAGACACTTTCAGCCATGCTCTTAAGCAATAATTTTCAGTTCCTCACATTGAGGTCGGTGCAAATATTTACACACAAAGTTCTCACTTGTGCAAGAAGTGTGGCAGGAAACTGAGCCCAGCAGCAATGTGGAGATGGGAGTGGGCAAACAGCTGGAGGATTCCAGGCCTAAGGGTGTTGCTGGAAGGTGCAGTACTCACCCTGAGCCCTGCAGCTCCTCGAGGTTGGAGGCATTCCACTCGGAGCCCTGCAAGAGCCACAAGCACACGTTGCCAAGGAGCTGACAGAATCCCTTTCCCTGAGCCCCTGCCACCCCCTGAGCTGCTGACTGAAACACTGGGAAAGCCTCTGAGACAGCAATGTGGCATCCCAGGGACCTGCTGAAGGAGGGGACAACTCATTGCAGAGTTAGCTCAATGCCAGTGTGTGATCTCCCCCCAGCTCACTGCCCCTAGTCCCTCTGGAATTTAAACATGATGCAGGGAAAGACAAGGATGACACCTGTGACCCCAGTCTTGCCACCCATGAGAAGTGAGGCAAATCCTCAGAGCTCTGCGGGTGGTTACACCTCGGATTCCTCCCAAACCTTCACAACAGAGAGCTCAAAACTGTCTAAAAAGCAGGTTTTGTCCTCAAACACTTCCTCCCTCAGAGACCCTCTGTGCTCCTCTCCAGGCAGTCTTTGTTCCAGAGGCAGCGCCTGGTTTTGCCTGGAGTACCATCTAGTGGCAAAGGATCTGCTGCAGCCCAGTGCAGCTCTCCCGCAGCTCCTGACACTCACCAGGTAGAGATGGTCAAAAATCAGAGAGGGTTTGTCCATCTGACCCAGGATTAGCAGCATTTCGTTATCTATGAACTCCTTGAATTCCTTCAAGTTGCAGTTCATGTGTTTCTCCAGCTCATTTCGGATCTGCAGGGCAGAACACAAAGGAAGGCACTGCAATCTTGGGTGCAAATTTGGTGGCTTTTCCCTGCAGTACACTTTTCTGTGCTTCAGTAAAAACAGCAACAGGGATTTGACCTTCCTGAGACATGGAATCTCCCTACATGGCACCTCTCCAAGTATCCCAGAATGGTTTGGGTTGGAAGGAACTTAGAGATCATCTAGTCCCACTCTCTGCCACGGGCAGGGACAACTTCCCCCAGCCCAGGTTGCTCCAAGCCCCATCCAACCTGACCTGGAACACTCCCAGGGATGGAGCAACCACAGCTACTCTGGGCAACCTGTGCCAGAGCCTCAGCACCTCACAGGGAAGGATTCCTTCCCTATATCCCAATCCAACCCTGTCCTTTGGCAGTTTCTAACCACTGCTCCTCATCCTGCCACCCATCCTGGTGTGCCCTAAGCCTCCAAACTCAAGAGCTGTAAAATAAAACTTCAGGTAACATCTGAGTACAATCAAATGTCTTTTGGGGGTCCATGAAAATAAAGTGGGAGATGAAACACAAGACCTTGGAGAGCAGCTCACAACACAATGTGAGAGCCACTAGAAGCAAACTCCTGAAAGATATATCCCAATGCTGGAATGATCCTGGTTTCCCAGGAGGAATGGAGCAGAGGCAGAGCCTTTAGGGAACGGTAGGAATGCACACCCCAAGCCAATGACACCCAGGCATATGGTGCCTCCTCCTCACCCTTGGGAAAAGGAGTCTGGCAGGAAGAATAAGAGCAAGAAATATTCTATCTACCTCCTTGGAAGTGACATTTTCCAGGTCTTTGCTGGTCATGATGCTCCGGAGTTTGGCCTTAATGAGCCGTTCCGTGCGTTCCCTCTCCGTGGGCCTGGAAAGGAGCAGGAACAGCACAGGATGTGTCCAGGCTGGCAGCAAACACCCAGAGCAGCCCCCACAGCACGGGGGAGTGGGGTCAAGGTGCTGTTAAAGTCAATTTTTTATGACAACAACCAAAAAAAACCCATTGGAAATGTTTTAGGGAAAGGAAATGAATCAGGAGAGGGAGGAACAGGGAGAAGGGGAGATTCTCTGGAGAGCCAAGGTAACTTTTCCCAGCCAAATCCAGAACCTACTTGTCAACAAAGAGTGCTGGGGAGTCAGGGCGAGTGGACTCCAGGTCCTGCATGGCATTCCACTCGTTGATGCAGCTCTGGTCAGAGCTGATGCAGCTTTCATAGTAGGTGGCCCAGACTAAGGCCACTCCACCTGGGAAGTAGTTGTACCTCCTTGCGACTTCACAGGCTTTGTGCAGGATCTGTAGAGCTGACCTGCAGG
>NW_008678207.1:14468-23397 GCF_000695815.1 Acanthisitta chloris | reverse complement strand
CAGCAGGAGCCTGGTGCATATTTACCAGCATTCTTGGCCCCTGACAGGCTCCAGGGACAAGGCCCAGATTGGGTCATTTGTTTTTGCAAATTCTAGCATGACCTTTTCCTTCCTTCCCTCCACATTTTTTCCTTCCTTTAAGGCTAAGATGTACTGAACACATCAGCCACATCCCAGGCTGCCAACAGGAGGGGCTGAGTGCAAACCCGACAGGAACAGGAGTTTGGTTTGTTTCTGTACCAAATCATCCCTAGCACAACATCCTCTTCCACATCTGTATCCTTTCCCTAGGAGATGCTGCAGGGACAGGGATGTCTCCAGGCTCTAAGGGGAGCCAGCACACTGCCCAGGCCTGGGGAGATGCAGTTTTCCTTGCAGCAGCCTCTTCAGGGAGGAATTTGCTGGCACAGCCACTGCTGACTCAGCCCCCTCTGCTTCAGGGCTCTGGAATTCCTGCACAGGGCAGGGGTGGCACCCAGGGTGGAAGGTGAACAGGCACCCAGGGGCAGCAGGAACCCCAGGAATGAGGCAGCACACAGGGAATGTCACAGTCTGGCAATGGATCCTGAGCTTCCTCTGTCACCAGGGAGAGAAACACAGAGAGAGCAAACTCTGGGTTTGCAGCTCCACGAATCCAAGCTCATCCTTCATATCCATTCACCTCACTGCTGCCCACTTCCCTCCCACTGAGCTGCTCTGCACAGAGCAGCAGATCCTGGTTTGCCTCAGCATTCCCACAGCCCCTTTTCCAGCCCTGCCACCTGCTGAGCCAGGGCAGCAGGACCAGTTATGGGCAATTCCAACATGGTTCTGGGGTTTTAATTCACCCCCAGCACTGAGAGTCTCCTCCCACCACATACCACATGGCTTGCACCGACACAGGCTTGAAGATGTGCATCCTCCCTGCAGTGCTCACGCTGAAGCCACTGGGGGAGAGAGGGAAAAACAAGTCACACGCTGCTTTTCTCTGCACCACAACCTGCTCTCCACTAACAGCTACTGCAGAGCAGCCCCTGGGGCACCCCCAGTCCCAAAGAACCAGGGATGGGAATATCTAGCACTGATTTTCCAACCAGAGAGGAGTGGGGCAAGGGGACACCTTCCTGGTGGAGGCTGCCAGGGTCCCTGGAGTGGGATCTCAGAGCATTCCCTGGCTGCCACAGGTCCCACTGAGCACTGTGAGGGCAGCAAGGCCCAGATTCCCTGGCTAAGAGGACTCCAAATGGGAACCTCATTTGCCAGGTGAGGAGAATCTCTCCCAGAGCAGCCCCCAAGCAGGGAAAGACATTCACATTTATCCTTTCAATGTGGTTTCTTACCCATCCCCATCCAGATGGATTTTGGTATCACTCCAGAGGCGAAGAACCATCCCTATAGTGCAGCTCTTACTGGAAGAGAGGTGGTTACACAGGATGTTAAATATAGGCCACCATGTGGTCATGCCAATAGCCTCAATTATTAACACTCCTGAATTTTTAAACTCCTCAAGCCTTGCTCTAGTAATTCCTGGTAACATTTTAGGCCATCAAGTGGGTAACAAAATGAGAGTGGAAGCTCAGGTCTGAGCGTGATGGGGTGGTAAATTTTCCTTTCTTTTTGACACCTTCAGCCACTTCCTACAGTGGCTCAAAGGATTTGACAGGTCAGTCTGAATACATGTGTGGACATGGAGCACTTCACAGTTTGCAAGGAAAATGGGGTTCATTAAACACATGTGAAAGGAGTAACACCCACAAAAGCACCTGACAAAATTTCCCCTTAATCAACAGCCCTTTGAATTTTGGGGAGTCAGTCACCAAAATGGTGACTGTCCTTACAGCTGGGATGGATTTGTCTCAACCTTTCCACCTTTTCCTCTTGTCTCGTCTCAATAATCCCCAGGAGCAAATTATTTCAAGGTCATTTCAGATTGGAGATGCCATGGCAAACTGTCACTGCTGTGGCACACCTAGTGCCACATAGCAATCTGCTCCAGAACACTCACAACAGCAATTTCAGAGAATTTCAGGAATTTTTAAGGCAGAACAAGAGGCAACGGCAAAGCCAATGGCAATAACCTTATGAGGAAGGCACAGCTTGGAGCTTCCCTACAGATCTCTGCTGTGCAAAGCTTCCCCTTTCCAATGGAAACCACCTCTAAGGTTTTCCAGACTGAAACAAAACCCACCCTGGCTGCTCTCCTGGGAGAACAGACACAGCCTGGCAGCTCCAGCTCCCAACTCAGCTCTGCCAAACCAGCCCAACTCCCTGAGCCAGGAGCTCCTCTGCCTTGGGTTACTTCCCCAGAACTGGGCTGAGCTGAGAGGAGCTGTGATAACAAACCCTGTGCTTTGCTTTCCCAAATCCTACGTGCTCTGACCAGCCAGACAAAAGGAACAGCTCATTACTGCCACCGTTGTTTGCTGGGTTTGGAGCTCCTTGGGCAGTGTTGTGTTTTTACATTAGCTGGCAACTAATTGATTCCCCCAAGCCCAGTTTCACTGCATTACACAGCAGAGTGGCAGGCTGAGGGTTGACTTGAGGACCTGAGAGGTCTTCTCCAGCCTTGAGGATTCTCACACCGTCAACAGTTTTGAGTCTGGTGGGGAGAACAAGCTCTAGTTTTACCAATGTGTGTGCAAGAGCATTTTGCAAAACTACCACTGCTGAGGTGGATGCCACAGCTGCATTCACCACCCCTGGAGGTTTTCAAGCTGAGACTGGATGTGGCACTTAGTGCCATGGTCTAGTAACCACGGTAGGGTTGGGCTGGATGATCTTGGAAGTCTTTCCCAACCTGGTTGATTCTATGATTCTATGAAGGAAAGAAAGAAGGAAAGCAAGCAAGCAAGCAAGAACTGCTGGCACTGGCTGGTTGTGCCCGTTGGATATTAGGAAGAGATTTTTTCCAGAGAGAGTGCTCAGACATTGGAATGTGCTGCCCAGGGAGGTGGTGGATTCACCATCTCTGGAGGTTTTCAAGCTGAGACTGGATGTGGCACTTAGTGCCATGGTCTGGTAACCACAGTAGGGTTGGACTCAATCTCTGAGGTCTTTCCCAACCTGATTGATTCTGTGATTCTCTGAATCCACGTGAGCTCTTTGCCCACAGATTCCGAGGAGACTGAAAGCTTTGTGGAGTAAGACACAAAACTCAACTCACATCCTTTTCTCTGGCTGCAATCTGAACACACCCCACAAACCGAGTGCTCAGGGACACTGAGGGCTCCAGAGAGAAGCCACTGGCTGGTTTGAGGCTCAGACCTACCTCTCCTTGCTGGAGAAGTCCACACCCAGCAGGATGTTCTCCTCGGTGTCCTGGCGGCCGCTGCTGTACACCACCACCATGTAGCGCACGCGGTCGGCCCACACGCTCTCCAGCCGCACGGCCTGCGGGCACCAGGCTCAGTTACCCACGGCCACCTCCACTGCCACCCTGCCTCAGCTTTCTCAGGGGATAACTCTGCCCCCAAAACCTTGATCTGGCTGCTGTAGGAAAGGCACAGAGTTAGTTGCCCATTTGACTTGGCACTGCTTGACTTTCTCCAGCCCACAAAGCCAACTCGGGTTGTAGCCAAAAGGCTGTGGCAGCAGGTCAAGGGAAGAGATTGTTCCTCTCTACTCTGCTCTGGGGAGGCCCCACCTGGAGTGCTGCACACAGTTCTGCTGTCCCCAGCAGCAGAAGGACATGGAACTGTGGCAGCAAGGCCAGAGGAGGCCACAAAGTTGGTAAGAGCACTGGAGCAACTTCACTATGCGAGAGTTGAGGCTGTTCAGCCTGGAGAAGAGAAGGTTGTGTGGAGATCTCAGAGCACCTTCCAGGAGCTGAAGGGGCTCCAGGGAAGGAATTATCCCTCTGTGTTAGGAGCCACAGTGACAGGACAAGGAGTAATTGGCACAATTTGAGAGAGGGAAATTTAGATTAGATCTTAGGCAGAAGTTTTCCCTTCACTTCAGAGCAGATTCCTGACCCAACTCATTCTCTGGATGCAAGGCCCAGGGCAAAACAGGAGAATGTGGCAGGGCTGGGAGACAGCAGAGCTAAGGTGCCTCTGAAATCTAGGATTTGGCAATGCTTTGATGAAGCTCTACAGGTCTGTCTCAAACACTTCCAACAGAAAGGAGAGCAGGAAAACAGCTCTGTCCTTACCAGTTTGATCCTGTCCTCGCAGCGAAGGAGGTTGATCATCACCTGGAGGTGCTGGGGCAAGTCACCTGCAGAGAAAGCAGAGGAGTCATCAGCAGTGACTCTTGCTGCACTGAGAATCAGATACAGACCATGAGAACAGGGGAGGAAGAGGCAAGAGGGACAACTCTGGCTAAAAAAAAACAGGTAAGAAAGGAGACAAGAACAACGTTGAGCTATGAATCACACACAGCACTGTGGGCTCAGCCCCACTGGAAGGTGCATGTGAAGAGGAGGAAGGGGCAGGAGTGCTGTGGCTGCTGGAGCCCTTCTACCTCAAAGTTCTGCTCAAGCAAGAAGTCCCTTTGGCCCCAGAGCAGTGGGGATGTTTCTGTTTGGGGAAGGCAAAAGGAGGGAACAAGGAATCTACAGGAAAACAACCCAAGTTCCCATCCAAGAGCTCAGTAAGGAACTCCTGACCCTCCATCCAGACAGAACTCCTGCTGGAGGATGTTTGCTGGGTATATGAAATTGCTGACACTTCAGGAAAGCCCAAGCCAAGCTTGGCACTCACACACCTCTTTGTGCCTGGAGTGTTTACTCAGCAGCAGCCACACAGTACCACACTGTGCCTTTCCCACATGCTCCTGCTCTCAAAATGCCCCAAAGATCCTAGTTCTCTTTGCCCAGGGGCCACTTATTCCAACATGGTTAGAGAGAGAAGGGATAAGATCACTGGGGAAGCAGAACCCACTTCCCTGCTCCCCAGTCCTTGTGTGCACTCACCACACCACTCCCTACCACTTCATCCCACCAGTGTGGCACACTGGAGGGAACTGGGAGAAGAACAGTCTGGTTTTAAACCGTAAGAAACTCTTACAGAGCAGATCATGGTGAGTTACAGGAAAGGAGTTTTTCCTGAAACCAGGAAAGGGGACAGAAGGAGCTATCCAGAGTCCCAAATCCTATTCAAGCATCCCTTGCTCTTCCCAGCAGCATCAAACCAAAGCAGCAGCAGGTTTCCAAGGAACACAGGCTGGCAGGGGAAATCCCAAGCTTCAGATTCCTGGGGGCTGGGACAGCACTTGGAGAAATGTCCCTGCCATCCTGAACCAGGATCCTGCTCACTCCCCAAGAGGTGCTGAGCCTTGTGACTCAGCCCATCCACTTTTCCTCCCCACAGGCCAAAGGGAAAGGCAGAGATTAAATCCCTGATGCACCAGGGACATTTCTTCATCTGTGGCTGGAGAAAACAGGGATAGATATTCTACACAGCCCTTCTGGCTCTGCAGCAGCCTGAGGAGAGCCATGGGGAATGCCATGATCTCCACAGAAAACAAGTTTCTACCCCAGTCACAGTCCTGAGACAATGCCAAGACCCAATAATCCCAGTTCCCCTTGGATGAAGCCCTGGCCTTGCTCAGCAGGGTGGACAAGGCCCACCAGGACAGCATGGGGAGTCACCCATGTGTGCCATCAGCCTGTCCACCTGGGTGGGAGGGAAAAGGTATGTCCAGAGGTGATTGAATCCAGTACCTGCATGTTTGTGAGGGTGCTGGAGGCTTCGCTGGCCCTGGGAGCTGTTTCCTTGCTGCAGGAAAAGGGCTGCACCTTTCACCATGAAAAAGCTCTCGCTGAGGCTGCAAAACAAACCACACAGGAGTCAATTGCAAGCAGAACATGCACATCTGGGGAAGGAAGGGCTTCCCCTCACTAAATCATGGCAGAGTTTAGCCAGGAGAAGCTGTTCCCGAAGTGTGATCCTGCCACTTGCACGGTATGGCTCCAGGATTATTCATGGAATGTCATTTTCCACCAGTGTTTTATTACTTGGGCACTGCAGGAGAGACTTCCCTGAGCTGTCAGGGCTGAAAATTACTTGATCACTTGATCATAGAATTCTACAACGTTAAAAAAAAAGCAGAGAGAGAACTTGCCACAGGCTCAGACCTACAAACCCACTGAGGAGCAGGTTCCGAGTCAAACCTTCGAGCTTCATTTCCGTCCTTGAGGTTCCTTTGGAATGCCAAAACAAGAACATGTGACCACGTAGCTATAAAGAGGAAGGGAAGGAAGGAACCTGCACATCACAAGGGACAGGAAACTGCTCTGAACCCTCAGGGGGAAAACCACCTACACAAGAGCAGAGGTTTGGCTTTGGGGGGCTGGACCCAGTGCTCTGCAATGTGCTGCTGCCAGCGAGGCAGGTCCCAGCCTGGGCAAACACAAGGACATTTCCAGAGGCAAATGACTCCCAGGACACACAACACTGCGTTTCTTTCAAAGCAATTTCAAGGCTGACTTAAGAGTGTCCATGAGCATCATCAAGCTCCTGTCCCTCCTCCTGTGTTAGTGTTTGCCAGCTGCCTGGAAAATTAACTCTAGCACAACAAACACTTAGAGCAGTTTCCTGACCCAACTCATTACCTGGATGCAAGGCCCAGGGCAAAAGGAGTGGAGAGGAGAACATGGCAGGGCTGGGAGACAACAGAGGAGAAGGCAGAACAGTACCAGAGGTGGGAGCAAGCACCAGCTCAGCCTCACTGCACAGCTCAGCACCTCTTGGGTAACATCTTACAGCCTTGGCCATAAGCAGTGAAGTTGTTTTTCCCCCATGGCTGTAAATCCACATCTCCTGAGGAACCTTTTAGCTGCCACTTACACTGCATCTCCTCTGCTCCCCAACCAGCACCAGAGCCACTTCTTGTCCCAAAGCCCAATCTCCTGCTGCTCCCAACCACAATCATCATTAATTACTGCCTGCTGCCTGTTAATTGAAACACTCCATTAGGAGACTGTGCTGCACAGGAGTTATCTACAGCAAATGATCCTGCTGGAGTTCCCAAGCCCAGCACTCATCCATGCCATGCTTTATCCATGGTCTTTGCCTTGGGGCAGGAGGGAGCACCAATGCTCCCAATTTTGAGAGGACAGACATGAATTTCAAGTCTTCTCAGCTTTTCCCTTCCCTGGCAACACAGAGCAGGATCCTAGGCAAAGCTTCCTCCTTCCAAAACCCCCAGGAAAACCTGGATGAGGTTTAAATTTGAGCTTTCAGACGCTTCAGAGCAGTGAACTAAAATTTTCTCCCAAGTCCCAAGCTCCACAAGATCAATAAAATGCAGCAGGAGAATTCCACTGGAATTCCACCACGCTTTTCTCCATCCACATTTCCCCAGGACTGCAGCACTCACCCCTCACTTCACCAGCTGTGTGAGAGCAGGAGCTGTGCCAGGTGTGCTGTGATCCAGGAGCTCTCTCCGCTCAGCCTGGCGCAGCAAACGGGAATGTGGCTCATTCCATGAGCCAGCCAGGAAGAGTCCTGCTTCCTTCCCACACCACAGCTCGCAGGAAAGGGTTAAAAGAGGCCACACAGAGCACTGACCCCAACACAATGTGTGGGGTGTTCAGCCTCAGCACACTCCCCAGGGCTTCCAGGAGGGAGGCAACGGCTGGATAATGCACAAGGAGAGAATTGACAGCATTCCCAGCCCAGGAATTTGGGGAAATATTTCTTTGGGTAAGCAAAAAATTAGCCTGAAGGATGTTCTTTTGCCTCAAAGGATCTTTTATCCCTTATGAAGTACTGACTAGGATTTGTACAGCAGGAAAAGCCTTGGAAGCAACAGCTCCTTCCCAAAGTTATCGTCACTCCTGCTCTGATGGTTCACCTCTCCTGATGTTCTCCTCTCCTGCAGTCAGGAAATCTGTCACACTAAAGCAGAACATTCCCAGTTGCAGGTGAGAGGGAAAGCTATGCTGCTGGAGCAGGGAAAGGACAACCCACATGGCATCATTTCTGTCCCCATGGATTCACCCACCCGCCTGGAAACGGAGCAGAAAGCAAAGCCCCAGAGCCTGATGAGAGCAACACTTATAATTCACTCCAGACCTACCTCCTGACCTGCAGGCTGAGGCCACACACACCTCCTGCTCCCCCAGCACAGGCAGCACCCACAAACTCCTCTCTGCATCAGCTCAGAGCTTACCCCAAGTTGTCACAGCAACATGCCCCAGCACTGTCCTTATCTCTGCTCTCTGTCCCTTCACACAACATCCCAACCCAGTGTAAAACCCCTTTTAAACCCTGCAGCTCCAGCAAACAACAAGCTCCAGCCTTTTAGCCACAAATCTCCCAAAGCACAGCAGGATCCTGTGAGTAAAGCACATCCCCAGCTCTGCACCCTCGGCAGCAGTGACAAACACCCCCAAGCAGCACAAACCCCAGTGGCTCATACATACTAATTTGGAGTGGAGCTCTTGGAACAGCAGAAGCATTGTGCTGGCCCCAGAGTCAGACAGAAGTCAGGGAAGTCCAAAAGATTCATAACTAGCTGTAAAACTCACATCCTTTTGCTTCTAAAGCCCATTAAAAGAGAAAGAGAAGAGGAAGAAAAGGAAAGGTCAAGCGTAGGTTCCGAGCGGAGCAGAGCGATCGCAGCTGTTGGTGCTGCCCAGGAACTGGATGACTTTTAGGGAACACTGTGTCTTCCCCTGATATCCTGGCTTGAAAAAGCACTTGTGCTGACACATCCTGATGAAAGAGAGCCATTCAGGGGGGGAACAAGCAGCTGAGGCTCGTCTGATCCCTTCCCTCCTCCAGACCTGTTTGTTTGTTTGCTCCCCACTCCAAAGCTCTATCAGCACCCACACAGCCCCTGGCCGTGGGCAGTCCATATTCCCTGGGACAGGACGAGAGGAAAAGCATCCTGTCAACTGCTGCCTGCTCATTCCTTTAGGGTTAGAGCACTGCAAGCCACTACTGGAATATAGAGACAGCAAATTCAAATGGCCCTTCCCTTACTGTACAGCTCCACGTTTGGC
>NW_008678207.1:6911-14443 GCF_000695815.1 Acanthisitta chloris | reverse complement strand
CTGAACAAGGAATTCTCTCAGGTGCTCAGTGTTTGTGTGTCAGTGCTGGCTGGCACTGAATTCCCTGTGGATTTGATCCTTACAGATCCTAATTCTCTCTCCAGGCACATAACCCCACGCTCGTGTTCCAGCAGTGCCATCAGCCTGACCAGCTCTCTGCAGTTTTCACCCAGTTTTCACCCAGCCTGACTGACACACACCACAGAAACCATTCCCTGGATACCTTTCCAGGAATCCTGACCAGCACAGCTATTTCACAGGAGTCACTTCACCCTCTGGAACCAACACAGAGCCCATGAGTTTTACCTCAGCCCCAAGACCCTGATGCTCCAGTCCAGCTGCAGATCAGCTCTCCTCCCACTCCCTAAGCTCAGCGTACCAAACACATGGAATCACCCCATCAAGGGAGGGAAAAACCTAAACTTCCAGCACTTGGGAAATGCCAGGAGGGTGAGGAGGAGGGTAGAAGGAGAGCAGCCACAGTGCTGCTGAGAACCAGCTCCGGCAGCTCCTGCTTCCCATCCCTTGCTCCATCCCTTGGCTCTGTGTGGCTCAGCTTGCAAAGGAAATATTTCTTCCCTCCTGGGAAAGCTCCAGAGAAGCATGGGCTGCACATTTCAGGCTGCTGAGGAACACAATAGGCAGCGTCTCCTCGGCGGGACAAACTGCCAGCCCCCAGCTCTGGGACAGGCAGTGGGAAATCTCCTTAAAAACCCTGGATTTGGGGAAAAGGGACAGAGCTGCTGGTCTCACTGGACAGTCAGAGCGAGCTGGAAATCAGCTGCCACTCGGTTTTCCCTAGGCAGCTTGCTGTGCTGTCGTGGCTCCAGCTGTGGGGTGTCCCAGGAGGAATCCTCGGGTGCCTGAGCTCCATGTTTTCCATGGGGAATCTCACACAAGCCACAGTTGTCTTGCAGGATACAAAAAAAAAAGACTGTATTAATACATCTTGTTGTGACAAAACACATCCCAAAATAAATATCCACTACAGAAGTGGTAAGAAACCACTTTCCCTGGGAAGCACCAGCCAAGCCAGAGGTGAGTCAGCAACCTCCTGTTGTCCTCCTGCAACCAGGTCCATGTTGAAGGGATAAAAAACCCACAAAAAAAAAAAAAGGAGTGTTCACTTCTCCCCAAACTGGTCAGGATTTTACAAAGGGAAACACTGCAGTGCCTGCTGGTTCCCTGGGTTTTATGACATCTCCACTCAAAACATTTCCAAACTGATAAGGTGAGGGGAAAAAAGGCCTCCTGAGCACCACAGAATGGAACACACTTCCCTTTTCCATAGCCCTGTTGATAAGGAGAACTGATTTTTCCCCTCTTTTTATTCCCCCCCTGTTTGCTGCTTGTTCTGGAACAAGTCAGGTCACCTCAAGGCAACTAAGCAAGGACAAAACAGCCCTGGAGAGGGTTCTGGCTCTGCCAGGGCTGACCTAGCCCAGGGATGCTCCCACAGCCCAGCCAGAGCCTCAGCCTGCCAGGATTTTAGGACAGGGCAGGGAGCAGAGGGACTGGCACTGTCACACAGACACACAAACCAAGCTGGGAGCACATCAAACAGAAAGGAAGGTGCAGGGAGAGGAATGGCAGGAAGAGTGGGAGCTCCTGCAGCCAGGGCAGAGGGACTGCTTGCTTTGGCTTGAAAGAGGCACATCAGATAACACTTCCTGACCAGGAGAGGCCTAAGGAAGGGGCTGAGCAACACAGCACAGAGCCAGGGAAAAGGGACTTCAAAGCCACTCACTGCTGCACAGCCCCAGCAGCAAGTCCCTTCTCACGCCTCATTGTGTGTCCAAGTGGCCTCTGCCCCTTGTCACACTGTCACACAGAGCACAGGGCCAAGCAAAGGGCAAACAGCACACAAACCTGGACAAACATAACTGAGTTTCACCACAACCATCCCTGCTTGGCTCCCCATGGACCAGCACCTGGAAAAACCCAGTTCCAACAGTGCAGCGAGGCTTGGAAACAAAGTGCTATTGGACATGTGCAGAGTTTGTGAGATGCTGATAAACTGACCTGTGATCAGGACCTGCAGGTGCCCAACACACCTGGTAAATTAGGGAGAACTGCAGGGATCACCTGGACTGAGGATCTCCACCTCTGCCAAAACCTCTGCAGCATCACTTGGATTGAGGAGCTCTACCTCAGCCCAAAACCCTACATATCACTCAGATTGAGGAGCTCTACCTCTACCCAAACCTCTACCCATCACTTGGACTGAGGAGCTCTACCTTCACCCAAGCCCCTTCAGCTACCTTCAGGGCCACTTTTGAAAAGATTTGTCTTCTGAAACGCTACTTTATTACCAAAAATGCAAGGCAGAAAAGCTCTTTCCAACCCAAACTCATCATTCTCAGATTTCCTCAGCTCAAGCAAGTCACTCCAAGAAGAAAGCCAAACTGGGAGCCACAGGTGTGATATTCACAAGGATCTCTCCTTCACAGAGTCAGTCAGGTTGGAAAAGACCTCTGAGATCATCAATTCCCTCCTATGACCTAACACCACCAAGTCAACTAGACCATGGCACTGAGTGCCACCTCCAGACTCGTCCAGCTCCTTGGACACAGCCTGGGCAATAAGCTGCCTGCGAGGGCACCAGCCCCTGCTGAGGGTCTTGGAATGCCTCCCTGCAGGGACAAATATCTCCCCATGGATTCTGGGGGAAGGGTGCTGGTCAGGCAGGCAGGGAGAGCCGCCAGGCCTCGCCGTGCTCAGCACCAAAGGGCAGTGTGAGGCACATTGTGGGGCTCCAGCGTGGGCCACATCCCAGCACAGGAATGCTGAGGAGGGCTGGAGACACTGCAGGCCATTCACACACAGCCCTCCCCCAGCACAAAGAGGGGAAGGGAAAAATGAAATCCATCATGAAGCCCACAAAAGCCAATTTCCTAACACAAACAGACTGCTGAGGATGTGCCTCCAGCTGCTGCTGGAGCAGGGATCAGCACAGCTCCACGTGGAGCTGAGCCCACACTGGGGGTACCCCACGACCAGGGCAGTGCCTGCAGCGACACAGGAGCAGCTTGGATAAACCTTCCAGGAGAAAGGGCAGGAAGAGGGAAGCAAAGAAATCAGCAGGATCGTTCCCGTTCCAGCAGCCTCACGCAAAGTGAGTTAACAGAGCTGCTCCCAAACGGCCAGGAATGAGAAAATTCTAGGAATCCCAAGGACTTGGATGGTGAAAAGCCAAATAAAACAAGAGATTGTTTCACAAGGAAAAAGAAATCCTTTCTGCTCATCCCATTAATCACTGAGTTCAAAAAGGCACGAGGCTGGGCCCAGCATCACCCAGAGACACCACGGGCTTGGAACTCCCTCCCAATCCTAGGGAGCATTTCTGAGATTCCCACTGAAACATGGCACTTTCCTGACAGCCACTGTCTTGGGAGCCTGGGCCAGATCCTCTCAGAACCTCAGCCTGGACGAATTCCTGGGAAAAAAACACAACTCCTCTCACTCTTAGGAGTATTAACCCTAGGGAGACTCCCAGCATCCATATCCCTGGCAAATACCTGGGACTGACCCCAGCACACTCCTGGGACTGTCCCCAAGGCCACTCACCCCAGGTGGGGGCAGAGCAGTGCTGCTCCACACTTGCCTGGACTCATGGACTCAAAGGACAAGGCACAAGGGATGAGCAAAAACCACACACAGGCCCCAGCACCAACACCAGCATGGATCTCCCCATGCAGCATCCTGGTGGTCTGAGAGAAGCAGGCTCTTCCCAGAACACTGGCTCCCTTCTCCTCTCCCACCAAAGACACCCTATGTTTTCCTGCAGGCCACCTCTCTGGATGTTGCTGTGTTATTGCTGTAGCTGTTCTGTGACCACAGGTAGGGAGGAGACACATCCCAAGCTCTGGAAGCATCCCAGAGCCATGGTCCAAGCTGAAGGAGAGGTGGGATGATGCCAGTCCCACGGGGGGCATATAAGAGGCAGGATGTGCTCCCAGGCAGGAGCCAAACCTGCTCCATCCTCCTCCCCAGTCGCCGAGCTGTCGGCAGGACTCCGATCCTCTTGCATTCCTCCTGTCAGCCCTTTGTTTGAATCCTTGGTTTTATTAGTCACCCTCTTCACCCACTCAGCAGTGTCTCCTGGAGACAGGCAGAGAAACAAGTGGAAACTTTCCAACAGTTGCCGCTGGAAAAGCAAAGGAAGGTAAGAGTTTGAAGGATGAAGCAGCAGTTTGAAGGATGAAGCAGAGTTGAGAACCTTGGTGGCACAGCAACCCCAAACCAGCTGAGCTCCTGGGGGTCAGAATGGCTCCAGAAAAGGCAGTGGAGCCCAGGGAGTACTTGATGCATTGGCAATGTGGAAAAACACAATAAAATAAATCCAGAGGGATCACACGGGGTAAGAGCAGAGTGAGAACAGTTCTAGCTCAATGCTGAGACCTCCTCAGCATCAGGGGACTGCCAGGCAGGGCAGAGCTAGCTCCCAAAGGAACAGTGTTGGTAAAAACCTCAGGATTATCCTCCTTTTCCCCCTCCACTCCACACCCATCTTTTACAAGGAGAACGGAGCGAACTGCAGTCCCAGAGGTTCTGCAGGCTGGGAGGGAGATGCCCAGCCAGGGGCAGAGGTCTCTGCTGGGATCTGAGTGTGGGATGTGACCCTCTGGATGGCAGACAGGGCAAACAAGCAACCTGGCAGCTTTCTGGGAAATCTCAAAGGGACATTTTGTCCCATTCCCTGAATTTCTGGCTGATTTCATCCCCAACGTAAAGCCCCAGAGATTTTCCAGCTGCTTCCACCAGCGGTTCCTGCAGCAAGGATTTCTTCCAGAAACCCTCAGATTTCCAGAGAGGGAAGCTCTGCAGAGGAGAGTCCTGAGCCTAGACAAACCTAAACAATAAATGGATGCAATGTACACCCTAATCCAGTTGAATCTGGGCTTATTTGGGGCTTACTTAGCCTCCTGATCTGTGCAGCAGCAAAGTGATGCTGCATCAGGGATTGGAATGCTGCAAAGGGATGTGTAAATGTTTGGGAAATAAACTCAACCCCCTTGGGAACTAAACCCAACACTCTCTTCATTAGAATAAAGCCATGCCTAGGAATGTGTCCTGTCCATTCCACACTCTCCAAAGACATCTTGGGAGTACTTGCCAGGCAGAGCAGAGCTGTGATTTGTATGAGAAATCCCTGACTCACAGATCTTGGCAAACCATTATCAAAGATGAAGATATTTCAAATCAAGAGGCATTTGGAACCAAAATACTGTCCTGCCCCAGCTCTAACACCTAAATAAACAGTGACCACACTGGCCTTGAACAGAAACAAGTGCTCAGTGCACAGCCAGCACCTCTGACAACAGCCAGTTGGGTTGGGGCTTGCCAAACTGCTGAGGTTCCAGGGAATGAAAAAAGGAGATTTAGCTACGATTCCAAAAGGGTCTGATCATCACCTCTTCAAACTGGCAGCTCTACCTACATCCAAGTAAACTCCTCACATTGCTCAACTCCAAGTCAGCAACAGTTTCCTGGCAAGGAAGATCTTAGCTGAGTGTCCAGTAAGGGCACATTTCCTCGCTCAGTGGTCTCCAAGTGTCCCCACACTACTCAACCCCAAACAGCAAGGCCTGATCACATCTCCAGGGGCTCCCACAGTCAGAGAGCTCCCTGCCCAGGGCCAGGAGCTGTGGGTCTGCCTCCCCATTGTCCAGGCACGCTAAGGCAGGATGCTGTGCCCTGCCAGGATGTGACTCAGTCTCCTGTTTTGAACTGCTTGTGAAATCAGCAACTTCTGCCCCGACATCTCCCACCAGCTCACGGGGAGACAATGGGTCTGCAGCCAGCAGGACCTGTCAAGGATGACATGAGCTGCTGTCCCCTCAAATAAATCCTCACCACAGCTGCCCCAGGGTGCCCCGAGTGCCTTCCTGGCACTGTGAGCGTGGACACCTCAAGCTGCAGGTACAAGTCGCTCACTCAGTGCTGTTTCCAACAAAATATACATAAAAGATATATAATATATACATACATGTTATACAATATAAGGTGTGTGCCAGAGGGATGGTCATGGAATCATTTAGGTTGAAAAAGTTCTCTAAGACTGAGGCCCAACCATTCCCCCAGCACTGCCAAGGCCACCACTAACCATGTCCCCAAGTGCCACAGCCACATGTCTGTTAAACCACTCCAGGGGTGGTGACTCCACTGCCCTGGGCAGCTGTGCCAGGGCTGGACAAGCCTTTCCATGAAGGAATTTTCCCTAATATTCAATCTAACTCTGCTGATGCTTTGCTAAGAGTTTCCCTGCAGCAATGACTCCTCCTGTTGCTCACTGATCTGCAAATGCACACGAGTCCAGCCCTGAAGACCTTTACCTCCCACAGCTGTTCTTGCCAGCTCCTAAAATCTGGTTTAGTGGTTCCAAACACGAACAATTATTTCCATAACAACCTTCAGGCTTGATCAGAGGTTGGAGATAACCAACTTCCAGGCCCTTCTGCAGCAGTTCAACCTCTATCTCCTTGCAGAAAGTGCCCCAAAACACTCACCCAGCCCCACATTCAGGCTGTGACTGGAAAGCCAATAACAGCAAAGATCAGAGAACAACTGGCTAAACAAAATTCCTCGTGTTTGTAATTAAAACCAGTGGTTATCTTGCTGTGTTTGCCAAACACATCTGAGAAACAGCCAACATTCACAACAGGACTGGGTTTGCACAACGTCTCCTTTGACTCGGTGTGACAGAGCCAACCACAGCATCAAGCAGGTTGGGAAAGAACTCTGAGATCATCAAGTCCAACCTATGACCTAACACCACCATATCAACCAGTCCAGGGCACTAAGTGCCATGTCCAGTCTCTGTTTAAACACCTCCAGGGATGGTGACTCCACCACCTTCCTGGGCAGCACATTGCAGTGTCTAATCACCTTTTCTAACGTCCAACCTGAACCTCCTCTGGTGCAGCCTGAGACTATGTCCTCCTGTCCTACTTCCTCGGGGAGAAGAGACTGACCCCACCTGGCTACAACCTCCTGTCAGGGAGTTGTTGAGTGATAAGGTCACCCTGAGCCTCCTCTTCTCCAGGCTGAACACCCCCAGCTCCCTCAGCCTCTCCTCATGGCACTTGTGCTCCAGAATCAACCAAGCTGCAACAAAAAAAAGCAGTGTAGGAAAAACTGTACACCCTTCACTATGCCAGACAAGAGCTCAGCTCTGCTCTGCCTCCCCACACTCAGAATCATCTCCTCTGAGGCTCTGAGCTGGGGGAGCAGCAATAAGGCAGCAGGTGCCACACACAGGTTTGTGTAGAACTCATCAGACCCTGACCTTGGACAACTTAGGTTGTGCTTAAGTCTAAGCCAAGACACTCCCCTGGGCTTCAGCTAACCCTGCCAGGAGTTTCATCAGGATTTAGGTGAGCTGTGGGTGTGCTGCAGCATTAGGGGAGAAAAGGGATCAAGCCTCAGCACCTCAGTGTGGTGAGAGCAGACAGATCCCACAGAGCTCAGACACACAGGCTGCTGTCTGCACCAGCTGCACTGACCCTGCAGGGGCTTGGGGACCTCACTTC
>NW_008678207.1:0-6886 GCF_000695815.1 Acanthisitta chloris | reverse complement strand
CCTTGGGGAGCCTCCCAGACTCCTGGCTGTCTGCTTGGAACACTGGGGATGTTACCTTGTCGAGTCTTCTACAAAATGTTTGGAAACTAAGAGGAAAAGCAGACTCTGAAGCACATTGATGTCTAAGAAAATGCAGATAGCAACAATATCTTTTGCAAGCAAAGGTGAACCTGGAACACATCCCCTTGGTCTGGGTTAGGGTTGGAGCTGTTCGAGGGAGAAAATGGAAAGAAAAGGATTTTGGAATGGCAGAAATCATAAGGAAGATCTGCTGGATTTAGACCAGAAAGCAGCATGTCATGTGTCTGGGTATATAACCATGATACAGACCCATTCCTCCCAGAAAACCACCACAGAACCAGATCCAGCTCTGCAGAACAAAAAACCCTGGAAAGCTTTAGAATGAATGAAAATAACCTGCTCACCAGGCAGATGAGCAAATTGTGTCACAAATGTGTAACAGCACAGCCATCCTGTACCCATGAAATGCAGTTTGAGCAGGCAGAAGGTGTTTCCAACAATCCTTCCCTCTCCTAACCATGAGGATGAGCAGGAGCTGCACTGCCCACCCCCGTGTGACAATGCCCAGCTGTCACCTCAGTCTGCACCCAGGCTAGACTAGGATTTAAGGACTCACAACCACCACGGCAGGCTGAGCCTGCAGGTTTCTCCAGAGCAAACCTGCACTCAGCTGCTGGGGAAGCAGCACAATGAAGTTGAACAATTCTGCCACCCCATGGGCACTGGGCAGAGTCTCAGTGGGTTGATCCAGAGCAGCTCCCGGTGGGAAGGGGCAGGATGGACCCACCAAACTGTGAGCACCTTCGTTTATCATACCTGTTGTGAGGGCAGGATGGACCCACCAAACTGTGAGGACCTTCGTTTATCATACCTGTTGTGTCTGCACATTTGGCTCAGCCCTTGGCAGAGTTTCCCCCTGAGGACAGCAGAGCTCTGCCCGGAGCCATCCGATTCTCCAGGGCTGTCTGGCTATTTAATTACCAGATTCTTATCCTGACAATCCTATCCGGAGATGCAGCCCCAAGAGACTGAAGGACAGAGGAAGCTCGTGGGATCTCAGTATCCAACGGCAGTGCTGCAGCATATTTCAGCAGCCAGGAGGAAAGCATCAGCCTTTCAGCCTGCTCTCACCACAGCCACACTCCTGGTGGCTCTGGTCTGTGGTGGGGGCACAGTCCTGGCATGGAAACACACAGCAAAGGTGGCCACAAATCCAAGGATCTCCCAAGGGTTTTTCTGCACACTGAGGAGGGATAAAGCTGAATTTCCTCTCAGCTGTGTACACAAAAGAGGAGGTTGCCATCCTGCCTGGTTATGAGTTGCTGTCTAATGCACAACGTGAAAAAGCACAAGAATTAAGGCTGTTTGTGGCCTCAGCAGGTTCCTGCTGGAACTCTGCATGGTACAATGACACAACCAGTCTGGGAGCAGGCCCAGGAGTCCTGAATTTTGCTTTAATCAATACCAAAATCTCTTCTTCACCAAATAAGCTATTGGAAGGCATTACAGACCACCACAAAATGCCAGGAGAGCACTCAGAGCCACACACACTTCTGACCCTGTGTGTTTAAGTGGGACAGGTATGGAATTCCAGCATTCCCAGCTGGGCTGCAGCAATGAGAAACCACCCTCAACACACAGAAACAGACAGGCCTGACACTTTCCTGCTTTGTCAAGGAGCAACTCTGCTTTTCTGCTCCCTGACTTCACTTGCAGGGCAAAGTCTATTCCCAAAGTCACCGGGTCAGCAACTCCACTCTGTCCCCAGAAAACCCTCTGCCACCAGTGTCTCTGCTTTGTCTCTCTGCCACAGAGTTCTCAGAGCATCAAATGGGATGGAAACAAGAGGACTGAACCCCAAGCAGTGGCTTTGCTTTCACCTGAAACCAGGATACTTCATGGAGTGACAAGGACAGAGACACTGTTGTGTCTTCACACTTAGCTCCCAGGCCCTGGTTTACAGGTTAAAGGGTCAGAACTGCCTGCAAGAGCTGAGCTCAGGGTGAACAATCCACATGATTATTCAGGGTCCCATTAAACGAGCTGTGTCATCACCACTGTGTCTCTGCACAACGTCAGCGAGAGGAGCTTTGCTCTTCTGCTCAGCCCTTTCCTCCACATGCATGGAGAAAGCAGCTCCACAACCCCAAGAACTCAAATTCCCCATGGTTAACAGCCATGGATGAGCAGAGCTCTCTCCTCCTCACCCTGGGAGCTGCTCTCCCTCCCGACCCACAGCCCCAGCCCCAGGGAGCAGCAGCAGAGCCAGAGATGCTGAGATAACAGCTAAGTGCTGCAGCCAGAGCTCACAGCAATTTTCCAGTGTCTTCCCACCAGGAAAAAAAAAAAAAAAGCGATCACAAACCCTCTTTTATGCTTTCAGTTCATTAAACTCTCCTCTCAAAGCTAAACTGATAAGGCAGAGAGCATCCCCAGTGGTCAGCTCTCTGCAGACTGTGCCATCCCCTCCAGGCAAGGTCCAGGCTCGAGGTCAGGGATCTCTGCGGGATCACTGGCTCCACAGCAGACAATTAACAACAGTGGAAACGATGTTTAGAGCCCAAAAGCTCAGCTTACCTCACGTTTAATTTACGTTCCTCATCGCTGCCAACCTCCAGCTGTGGGGAGAAAAGGACACAGAGAACGTTACACGTTGGTTCTTTCCATATTTCAACTTCAAACACAACTCCTATACTTGTTGCCACCATCCCTACACCAACAGGCTGTGAGCAGCTGCTTCCCACAGGGGTTTTCTTCCCAGTGCCAGGGACAAGTGAGACTCCCTGGCTGTGTATGCCACCAGCACAGGGTGACAAAGGGGCTCACAGGGATTGTAAAGCTATTAGGTGTAATCCTGCTGGCTGGGCCTGGAGCACGGATCGCTCCGGGGATCGGCAACCTCCACGTCAGCGGAGCTGTGCTCACACGTGAGAGCAGGGCCCGACCCAGCACAGCCTGCTGCACACAGCTGGGCACACAGCTGGGCACAGGCCACACTGCCACCCTGGGGCAGCAGTGACAGCACCAGCACACGGCTCACAGGGTCCCTCTGGCACTGCCCCAGCTCCAGCGCCGCGACCCAGCGCCAACCAGGACAACCCTCTGGTCTCACCAACGAGGACACCTCACCTGGATGCTGCCAGAGACTAGAAGCATCAAGGCTGGAGATCTCTCAGATCATCCAGTCCAACCATGAACCTGTCACTGCTGGAACCCCTAAACCAGATCCTCCAGTGTCTGACCCAGACACCTCTTAAACACCTCCAGGGATGGTGACTCCACCACCTCCCTGGGCAATATCCCAGTGCCTGAACACTCTCTTGGTGAAAAAATATTCCCTAATAGCTAACATAAACACCCCCCGCTTGAACATGAGTCTCTTTCCTCTTCTCTTGATGTTCTAGGAACAATCTTCAGCCTCCTGCTAGAGGAGGCTAAAGACACATCCCAACGTGAGGACAATGCCCACCTGGTTGTCCAGTCATCAACCTGTCCTATGCCTGGTGCCTTCCTGAGGAACACACTGCTTTGGTGGTGAGCATGGCTCAAAACTGCCCCTTTTCCTCCAGGCACTAGTGGAAAGTCCCCCTGGAAGCAAATGTGGCTGCTCAGGTGACATTAGTGGCCCTTACACTTTAGTTACCCTCCTTAAAACACAAGTGTGACTTCAGCCTGAAACAAGCACTTCCACACTGCTGTGGTTTCCAGCCATCCCCCTTCCACTTCCCTATTAGCTTCTGGACAAAATTCCTTATTAAACCAAACCAGAGTTGGGGCTAATTGCATCCAGAGCTGAGCTAAAGAGAAGAGGCTCAAAGATAATGGTAATTCTCCTTTGGTCCTGTGTGAGCACATAGAAGACAAAGGGCAAGGAGCATCCCCTGGGAAGTCAAGGCTGTGTTGGGGAGATGGTTTGAGCCCCAAAAAGCAAGGCAAGAACCTCAGAGATGGTCTTGCAAGAGGGAAACCTTCACACTCATGACACAGCAGATCCTGACAAAGCTGGAGGGACACAAGCCTTGAAGGAATCAGGCTCCATCCTGGTATTTGTGCCAACCTTGGTCTGAGCCCACATCAAACCCAGGCTGCTCTCGGGGTCACTCACTTCCAGGTCGCTTGGCAAAAGTGAAAAATAAGCAAATAATCTCATTTAAAATGTTCAAGCTTGGAGTTTTGTGTGTGTGTGTGTAGGACCTGGATTGCTCCCCTATTCCAAAGTAAGGACTCAGGAGGTCAGAGCACACAGGAGCTGTTCTGGTGACAACCTGAGAACCAAGGAAAGCAGGGAAAAAACCCATCCAAACACAAGGGAAGAGGCTGGCTATCGGAATTATGGCCCTGTGGAGAAGGGAGATGCAGGAGGCCCATCCCAGCTGACCACAGCACAGGGTGAGAAGCATACCATGGCTATTTTTAGTCTGTTTACAGTGAGCAGTGGCAGTGCAGAGCCAGGCTGCAGGCACAGCCCTGCAGCACCCCAAGCCCCTGTGCCCCCACCCAGCCCTGGCAATGCTTGTGGCCTTTGCAGGGTCACCCTCCTGTTTGTTTGGGGCTGTCACGGAGCAACAAGGGGGAGGAAAACTTCTTTTCCTTTTTAAACAAACGTGACTGGGAAGTCTGGGATGTCGTCAGCGGGGCCAGGCCTGGAGCTGCTGTGTGCTCCTCTCCTGCAGCAGCAAAGCTGCTCTCAAAGTCAACTCTCCTTGTATTTTCTACTACAAGGATGCAGCAAAACCCAACCAAGGCTGCCACCCTGGGCCCTCCTGCCTTGTCCTGCTCACAGCATCCCTCCAAAGCAGCAGGTTTTGGGGTGCACCACCCATGGGGATGCTGTGGATCCACAGCACTATGCATCCCACTGTGAACAGACCCCAGGATCACATCCTCACCAGCCACATCCACATCCCTCCCCAGGGAATGTGCTGAGCACAGCCAGGATGAGGGATGTGCCAGGCAGGGAGCAGGAGGTGTGTGGAAGGAGATGCACAAGTACATGGAGGTCTGAAAGTGTGTCTGAACCACCCTCTGTCCAGGCAGCAGCAGCATCCATTTTATAAATTCCTTTGGGATCAGGAGTTAGGATAGCCCATGGCAGCACAGTCACACTTAGCAAGGATGTATGGTCATCATTTTCCATTAAAAAGTCTTCTGGTAATTATTTAGTAGGCTAAAAGTCCCAATGAGCCCTGATTGCCCAGGCAAGAAAGGTCATAAAAGCTGAGGGAGCAGATTGGCACTGTTTGATGGGATTTGTCTTTGAAATTAACTCTGTAAAAATAACACACTGAATCTGGAGAAAGGAAATTTATAGGTTATAGTGTTTCATGCCAGAAGGGACCATTCCAACAGAACAGGAGTTGATGTTTTCCTCTGGGAGCCACCACAGCACCCTGAGCTGTGGGTGCTGGTGGCAGAAGGGCCCTGACATGGACAATACCAGGTGGCAAGTTCAGGGCAGCATTTTGGGGAGGGAAAGGGAAAATGGTATGGTCACCCCATGGAAAAAACAATCCCCACCAGCAGCTCCCACACCAAGCAGTGCCTAACACAGATGGCCATGGCCAGGTCTGCTTTGCCTCCTCTCCCACCTGCACCAGTTAAATCCAGTCTAAGCCCACTGCCTGCACCAGCTCATTCACATCTCCATGGGTTGGGTGGCCACTAGTTCTTGTCTAAGACTCTGTCTAAACCAGAACCCAACAAAATTCCTCCTGAAAGCTCCTTGGAAAAGCACAAGTCCTGTCTCCAAGTTTCTCAATGGATAGAGTGTGACCCAAACTGGGTCCCTGCAGCCAGGGATCCCCCGAGGCCCCTGGGGTGAGGGAGAACCTGGGAGCCCTTATGGCACTGTCCCCCTCCTGCCTCCCCCCTCGGCCCAGCTAATCAGGGGAGTCACAGGGACCTGACAGGTGACAAATAGGATTGTTTACCTGGCAGGAGTGGGGCCAGAGCAAAGCCAAGGGCAGGGAGCATCAAGGGAACAGGTGGGGGGAGAGAGGGATGCACAGGAAGGATATGCAGAGAAACACCAGGCCTGGCTTTGAGGGTCACGAAAGAGATGGATTAAGGGGCGAAAAGGAAAACAGAGAGACAAATTGGAGGTGCAGCTGTGTTTGGATGGGATGTGGGAGCTGCAGTGAGGGAAAGCAGAAATCCAAGGCAGAGCAGAGGCAGGAGAAGGCATTTCTGGGGTACATGAGTGGAGAGGATGTGCAGCAGAGCTGGGACACTCAGGATGCAATGCCAGCAGGACAGGGAGTGGGGGAAGTGCCAGCACAGGGTCCTGGAGCAGGAGAGCTGGGAAAGGACAGGGCAGCAGTGTGGGGGAGGCTGTGCTGCAGGCAACAGTGGCAGCAAACTGGGATGTCACACAGGTATGGATGAGGTGGAGCACGATGGGAGCTGCTCCCAACCATGGGAAGGACTAGAATGAGCTCCCCAAGGGGCAGGAGCTGCAGCAGGAGTGGGGAAAGCAGTGCCATGGCACACAGGGATCATGTAGGGGGGCAAAGCAGAGCATCCCTAGGGCAGGAGGTGGTGGCAGCTCTGGGATGTCAGGGAAGGAGAAGGTCTGGGGCTAGTGAGCACAGCTGCTCCATGGGGACAGGCCCAGGGATTTGCTTAGCAGAGAGAAGCAAAGTCCTGGGATTTAGGGAGCCCAAGGAAATGCAGGGTGAGGCTGGAGTGGGGAGCAGCCACGGGGGATGTATGGTGAGCTATGGTAAGTGGCTATGAAGGGCCCAGAGACCTACAAGGGGGATGGAACCAGTGTCACAGGAATATGGGTGGTCTGTGAGGGTCCTGAACCTGTGAGATAGAAGCAACCAGGGGCTGGGGAATGTAGGGGCTCCAGGGGCTATGAGGG
>NW_008678206.1:350-1468 GCF_000695815.1 Acanthisitta chloris | reverse complement strand
AGTGTCAGATGCCTTGCATAAGTCCAGAGGACAGCAGTTGCTCTACCCCTATCTACAAATTCTGTGGCCCCATCATAGAAGGTCAGCAAATTCTTCAGGCATGACTGAAGAAAAGCCATGTTGATTATTACCAATCACCTCTTTGCTTTTCATGTGCCTAAGCACAGCTTCCAGGAGAACCTGCTCCATGGTCTTGCCAAGCACAGAGGTCTATAGTTCCCTGGTTCTTCTGCTTTCCCTTCTTTGAAAATGGGGGATATATTTCCCTTTTTCCAGTCGTCAGGGACTTCACCTGACTGCCTCAGTAACCTGGAACACGCTCCTTACCTCTCAAATTAAACTTGCAAAATGAAGGCCAAAACAAGTGTTTGGCATTAGCCTGAATTTACACAGAGGTGGCTGCAGGATGGCTTTTGGACACAGAATCATTGAATCATCAGGGTTGGAAGAGATCTTTCAGATCATCAAGTCCAACCGTGAATGTGTCACTCCACTGTAATTCCTAAACCCTATCTTCCAGCACCAGATCCAGACACCTTTTAAACACTGCATGTCTTGTTTCATGAGCATCTGCAGGCATGCTCATCATGCAGCTCAAGGCACAGAACAGAATCATTTAGGCTGGAAATTACCACTAAGTTTGTGTGCAACTGTCAACCCAAGTGCGCCATGTCAACCACTAAAACATATCCCCAAGTGCCATATCCACACATTGTTTGAACACTTCAAGGCACGGTAACTCTACTGTTTCCTTGGCAGCCTGTTCCAATGTTTTACAACACTTCCAGTGAAGTGAAACCCAACCTAAACCTGCCCTGACACAACACGAGGCACTTCCTCTCCTCTTGTCACTTGTGACCTGGGAGAAGAGACTCACCCCCACCTGGCTACAGCCTCCTTTCAGGTAGCTGAATACAGACGGCCAAGCCTAAAGGTCTTGTTCCCCAATGGCCCTTTGCATCATTACACATCTGGTTGAGACACAAGTCCCGTGAGGAGAGGCAGAGGGAGGTGGGGTCATTTAGCCTGGAGAAGAGGAGGCTCAGGGCTGATCTTATCACTCTAAAACTACCTGAGAGGAGGTCGTAGCCAGGTGGAGGGGTCAGTCTCTTCTCCCA
>NW_008678206.1:0-248 GCF_000695815.1 Acanthisitta chloris | reverse complement strand
TCTCTCCTCCCAGCAACTAGTGACGGGACGAGAGGACATAGTTGCAAACCGTGCCAGGGGAGGTTCAGGTTAGACATTAGAAAGGATTGCTGCACAGAAAGGGTCATTAGACACTGGAACGGACTGCCCAGGGCGGTGGAGGAGACACCATCCCTGGAGGCGTTTAAGGAGAGACTGGACGCGGCACCTAGTGCTGACACAGCGAGGCTGGGTGGGACCCGATGATCTAAAAGGTCTTTCCCAACGTG
>NW_008678205.1:0-12979 GCF_000695815.1 Acanthisitta chloris | reverse complement strand
ATTATACTATTATTATACTATTATACTGTTATTATTATACTATTTCTTTACATTTAGGTGGCGCTTGTCATACATTGCAGTGAGGGTTGGTTGGCTGGTCATACCTTAGGGGTTGATATCTCAATATAGTACCTGAGACAACCTTGGGATGGAGGCATGCATCAGTTCATAGAGAGGAATTTCACCATGGCTGCTAATTCAACAGCAGGACATCTTACTTTATCTCCCTTGGGTTTTAGCTGTTTTGTGGCTTATCAGCTAGAAAGTACCACTGAGTTCTCCCCTCTGCAATGGTTTTGATAGAGGCTGGCCGTGGAGTCTTCACTCCTCTCCACCCTACATTTAGTCCCCCTTAGATGGTATATTGTGTGGAAGGTCAGAAATGCTGACTGTGTTCCTTCCAGGGAGTAGCAACTGTATTTTCCTCTATAACTTTTGTAGTTATCTTTTTACCCTCAGTCATCTTCCCACAAAATCAATGCCAGTTTATTCTAATTAAAAATAAAATTTAAAGCTATTAAGGGAAAAGTAAATATTAAATAAATTTAATTTTGCTAATAAAAGTATTCAAATGAGGAATTTATAATAGACTAGTTGGCAGATGAAGCCCAAACTGCAGAAAAGTGGAGGACTGGGGAGCAGGGCTAAAGCATCTAGGGAGAACATGGTAGTGGAGGCTCTCGCACTTCTCGGCAAGTGTCACAGCTGGAATCCATCTCAAGTGCCAGTACATGAATGCATACAACCTGGGAAACGTGACAGGAGTTCTGGATGGAATTGACAAGTAAAACTAAAGTGGGAAGATGGTGCTATATACAAAGAAGCAGCACAAATGTACAGAATTTTGCTATTGCGTGGATGATGTGTGTTTGAGAATTTATGGGCCAGGATCTTAAGGAAGGCCAGTAAGGAAAATATGCCTCTCATACTGACCTGCTGGTGAGTAGGCTGGGGTTTCATAAGGAGCTGGGAGGGGAAACAGCCAGGACAGCTGATCCAAACTGACGAGAAGGATATCCCACACCATATGGCCTCATGCTCATCAATAAACATGGGGAGAAAAGAAGGAAGGGGGTCACATTGAAAGTGATGGTGTTTGTCTTCCCAAGTCACTGTTACATGTGATGGAGCCCTGCTTTCCTGGAGATAGCTGAAGACCTGCCTACCCATGGGAAGCTGTAAATGAATTCCTTGCTTCGCTTTACCTATTGAACTGTCTTTATCTCAACCCATGGCCTTTCACATTTTTACCCTATGGATTCTCTTCTACATTCCACCATGGTGGAATGAATAAACAGCTGTGTGGGGCTTAGCTGCCTACTAGGGTTAATACACAGCAACTGACAACAGTGTGAGCTGCTCTTAAAATGAAAAAATGGAAATTTCACATCTATTCTCAAGAAAAAAAGGAAGGAAGATCTGGGAAATGAAATTATAATCAGCTTCACCTCATTACCCTGGGAGATTTTGAAGCAAATCCTGCTGTAAGTCATTTACACCTACATGAAGAAGGAGATTGAGAACAGCCAGCATGTATTTACCAAAGCTTCTTTAGCAGCCTGATGGTCTTCACTGGTGAGATGTCTGGCTGAGTGGGTGGGGGGAGAGCCATGTATGTAAATTACTTTGATTTTAGCAATATTATCACAGCCAGCCATAATATATTTGCAGCCAAATCTCCTGAAGTTTGACAAAATTTGCAAAGTTTTATACTTGGGATGGAAAAATCCCATACTCCTGCACACTCTCAGCATTGCCAAATGGCTAGAGAGCTGCTTTTCAAGTACTGATCTGGGAATCCCTGTAGCAAGAAGTTAAACATAAGCCAGCAGACTAATCCCCATGGCAAAGAAGGCCAATGATATACTGTGCTACATTAGCAATCATGTACGCAGCTGGTCAAAAAATGCTATTTCTTTCTGCTTGGTATTCTACGTGAAATTGTATCTGAAGTACTGTGTCCAGTTTTGGATTTCCCTTTACAAGGAAGATGCTGACAAACTGCAACAAGTTCATCTGAAAAAGAATCAGTAAAATTATTTGCGGACATGAGCATGATGTACAAGAAGCAGCTTTGCTGAGATGTTCGCCTTGGATGTGCACAGTGAAAACTCAAGAGGGAATGTATAAACCAGTGATGAGTGGTGTTCCTCAAGGGCTGGTACTGGGCCCAGACACTCTTTAGCCTCTTTGTCAGTGACAGTAACAATGGGATTAAGTGCACCATCAGCAAGTTTGCAGACAATACCAAGAAGCGTGGTACGGTCAACATGTTGGAGGGAAGAAATGCCATTCAGAGGGACCTTGACAGGCTTGAGAGGTGGGCCTGTGCAAATGAAGTTCATTTCATGAAGTTCAATAGGGACAAATGCAAGGTCCTGCACCTGGATCAGGGCAATCCCAAGCACAAATACAGGCTGGATGGAGAATGTAATGAGAGCAGACCCAAGGAGAAGATCTAGGGAATGCTGATGGATGTGAACCTTGACATGAGCCAGCAATGCATGCTCGCAGCCAAGAGTTGGGTTTATTCAGCCTGGAAAAGAAAAGACTTCAGAGAGACCTTACAGCAGACATGCATGTCTGCTATAAGGTCTCTCTGAAGTCTAAGGTATATCCAAAAAAAATTCAAAGGGGATTTTTTACAAGGGTGTGTAGCAATAGGACAAAGGGAATGACTTTAAATTGAAAGACAGTAGGTTTATGTTAGATAGTAGGAAGAGATTCTTTACTGCGCAGGTAATGATATACAGGAATAGGTTGCCCAGAAAAGTTGTATGTGTCCCACTCTTTGAAGTATTCAAGGACATGTTGGATGGGGCTTTGAGCAGCCTGGTCTAGTGGGTGGCATCCTTGCCCATGGCAGGAGGTTTGGAACTAGGTGACCTTTAAGGTCCCTTCTGACCCAATCCATTCTATGATTCAAAAATTTAATTATAAGTGAACATACATGTGTGTTAGTATATTGCAATTTTCCCAATTATAATAGAATTTCATTACATCTTGAAACTATTTGAAATGAGAGTAAGATCACATAAAAAGGAGAAAATGAGGAGCTATAGCAAAAAACTGATAGACATTAATGAGAAAATGAAGAACAGTTTGGGTAAGTTTGCCAAATCACACAGTTTCTGTGCTCTTTAACCCTATAGTAAAAAACAGAGCAATAGACTAGATTTGATAGCCAGTGTGCTAATGTGTGACAGCAAGGTTTTACAGAAATAGGAACCATAAGACAGTATGCAATGCTAATGAGACAGATGGTGGCTATTGTGGTTTTAAGGCTGAATGAGAGAGAAGGAGGATGCTCTTAAACATACAGTCTTCTGAATAATTAATTCATTTTTTTCTCATTAATTTTTAAAATGAAGGACAGGTAAAAAGCTGTGTTTCTTTTCTTATGTATCCTAAAGGTTTGCTAATTAATATTGGACAGTTGCATCTATTATCAATGTTTTGGGAAAACCTAAGCAAATATGCTTTATGGTAATAACTAACAATGAAAAATACTAAAGGCAGAATTAATTGGCAATAAAATTCAGAAATAATAAGTGATTTCATATTGTATTAATTTAATTTTTTTCTTAATATTTCATATAAATGTTGCAATCATAATGATAATCTTAAAGTAACACTGACATTCCCTCAGGATGTCAAACTTTGTCTATCTAATATAGGCAAAAAATCATAATTAAAAAAATGCTATCTTGTTCAGCATAGCTGAAAAGAAAGATTAATGAGCCAATGTGCTTTTATCCAAGAAGCATAATTAGTCTGCTTCACTGACATGAATAATTAAGAGGGACATTTTAAAAGAAAACAATATGTTAAAGGATAATTAAAGTTTTGGAACTTATATGACAAGCCATGTTTTATGTGTTACTGTAAAATATTTTAAGAGTCAGGGTCACAGTTTTCGGAAAGCCTTGTTCTTTGCAATTGATTCAATCTACAATGCTTTTTTTTTAAGCTATATTTCTTACCAGAGTTTTAAATATCTTATGTGTCTAAGTAAAAATGCAAATTCATTTCTACTTGGTTTTAACATTTTTATGCCACATTTGTGAATTAAAAGATAATTTCTTGTGAACTGTAAAAATCTGGATCTAAATTGTATATCTTAAACAAGTATGAACGAGACAACTTAATATGCCAATGGCGTTTGTATATCGGCAATTATGCAAATCTTTTTCATATTGCAGTGTCTGTGGCTAACAAAAATTAAAACAATTTATTCACATGCAAATTATTCAGGTCCATTTGGTACAATTTTTATAATTTATAAATGAATGCTGATATACTCAAAATCAGTGCAAATATTACCTTTCTTCTGTTTCCTTTGTACCAAGCAAGTCAAGCTATTTTTTCAACTATTTATAATAGAAATACCATTATCTTTTCCTCCTGTAAGCTTTAACCTGGTGAACTGTGAGAATATATCAATATTTATGTAATTGCAGGAGCTGTAGCAGTGTCTTAGCAAGAACAACTGACAGTAGAATATGTGAACTGTAGGCCGTGTTCTATTGGCAGTGAGAGTTTAAACAGGTGCATAAAATGATGGAGATAAATATTTGAAAAGAACTTTCATTTAGAGATGCCTGATTCTGTCTACTGGTTATAAAATCTAGTTGACTTAGATGAAATGACTAATTTTTAGGCAACTAAATGTACTTGAGATGAACTCCATCTTTTATGTAAAGAATGCATTCTTTTCATTAAAATTAAAAATATGAACTGCTAAAATTGAAGCATCCTGAGGTTCATTAAACGCAGTATAGCTAACTGGTCAGAAGAAGTGATTGTCCCACTGTACTCAACACTGGTGCGGCCTCACCTTGAGTCCTGTGTGCAGTTTGAAGCTCCACCATCTAAGAAAGTTGTAAGGTTATTAAAATGTGTTCTAAAGAGGTGAAGGGACTAGACGGAATGAGGCATGGATGAGGATACTACATTTGGTCAGCTTAGAGAAGCGGAGACTGAGGTTAGACATTGCTGACTGCATCTTCCTCATGAGTGGGAGAGGAGATCTCCACATGGGAGTGAAAACGAGAGATAGTATCTCCTTTTTCTGGTGTCCAGGGAGAGGATGCAAAGGAATGTCTGAAAGTTATATCAGGAAAAGTTCAGACTGGATTTTTGCAAAAAATTCTTCACTAAGATGGTGTTCAAGCACTGGAACAGGCTTTCCAGGGACACAGTCATGGCAGCAAGCTTGTTGGCTTTCCAGAAGCATTTGGGCAATGGCCTTAGATACACGATTTAACCCTTAACCTTGCCCTGTGTGGAGTCAGGAGTTGACTCAATGATCCTCGTGGATCCCTTCCAATTCAGGATATGCTACGATTCCATGAATTATGTGGCATATGTAGATAGAAAGCATTAATAGTTCATAATAATAACCTATTGTGCTGTGGAATACTGTCAAATTACACAAGCAAAAGAAGAAAACATTTTGCCTTTCTAGAAGAAAAAAAATTGAAAATTTGCTGATATTAAAAAACCCAACATCTCTTTTATGGGAAATGATCTGAAAAATAGTTATTTGATTTGGAACAAGAACAAATTTTGAAATGCCAGTTTTCAGCTAAATAAGAAGTAACATCTTGCAAAGCTCTAGTTATATCTGTGTGTGAAATAAAGGCTAAGTGTAGACATTTAAAAATGTGGATTTTGGCAGTAGAGCAAACAACATTTGAAACTATTCCAGTCTTTAAAGGTTTTTCCATGAGTACTGGCTACTAGAACCTTTCTTAAGATTTTTCAGAACTCAGTTACTTACATAAATTGAGTATTTAAAGACAATTCTTTGTAGCCATACAAACAATCACTGTAGTAAATATAGAGTTTATACCCAATTAATAAACATGGGGAGGTTGATCTTACAATCATTAATGAGAAATGAAAATCCAGGAGAAAGGCAGGAACAAGTGAAGGAAACACTGGTGTGAGACAACTGAACTATTCCGAGGATATTCTGAATTCTCTATTTGTCAGCTTTAGAAGCTGACAGCTTTCACAGCTGTGGGAGATAAAGGTGAAGTAGAACCATATTTGCCTCCCAGATGAGCTCTCTGCATTTTAGGCCTTATGGAGACACAGTGAATTCTTCTAAGAGGCTGACACACAGAAGCCCAAAAGTGCTACTGTGGTGAACGTGTTTTGTACTGATTGAAAAACTAAACCATGTTGAAATTCCTATGAGACCAGCTGTTTTATTTCAAGGTAGAGTAATTAATAGAAAAAAAATAACTCAAAGATGTGCTGCTGAGTAACTAAAACGCTTCCACTGGCAGGTTTCATCAACCTCCACTAAAACTTAAAATTAGAACACCCAAAACAAAACAAATGAGAAAACCAACCCTAGGATGAAGTCCCAGTAGCTGCACTTGTCAACTTCCATTTAAATCATTTAATGCACAGATATAATTTGATTAGTGCCTTGGACTGTTCTCTTCTTACCCCTATTTCATTACATAGAGCTTTGCTCTCATGTTTTCATCTCTCCATATTATTATGCAAGTATACAGTTATACAAATAAATTATTGGTGAAATAAATCAGATTTATTACCATGTCCTTCAGAAACTTTCCCACTGGTATAGAATGCTCTCTTTGCAGTGTGACTGTGCTGTCATTTCACTCCATAATAAGTTAAAGCAAAGAGCTCTATGAGTCTAGAGAGCTAGTAAAGACTTAGAGTCCCACATAGAGTCTGATTTTTGCTTCATTGACAAAATGCATTATATTTAAACAATATCTTACAGAAAGGGTCAGACAAAATTTCATCCTTTTCCTTGCAAGGTGACATAGTTTCTGAAAAGGATTGCCACACAACCACTCTAGCCCCTCTGCCAGTGTTGTTTGACTCCTCTGGCAGAAAACTCTTTTCAAACACTTTCACCATGTTCTTCACTATACAAAGACACTTTCCAGAGATGACTAAGGTTTGTCATCCGCTAAACAGTCTTGCATCCTAAAGGCATGAAAGCCCAGTAATGTGGTTTGAAATAAAAATTTGTGTTTCAGCATGAGCAACAAATCAAGCTTAGACTGTGTTTTGTTGAATTTGAAATGCGTGTGCTGAAATTGAGCTCTCATTTGCAATTCACTGTTAAGGCTACCCTAGTCTTTTACATAATTTAGTAGGCCTCACTGCAAAAAATAAAATGGAGAAATAATAATTTATACCTCCTGAGCACCTAAACACAACTGTAGGCCTCACCATTTTTTAAAAAATAAATATTATTTTTTTTTAAAAAAAGTAGACTCCCTGTTTTTGTATGGGTTGGGCACTTTCAGAATCTATTGCACTAAATCATTCTTCTATTACTGTTTCTTCTCCTTTCCTTTGCCCCTTTTGACAAGCTGTGTTGCTTTGTTAGGGCATTTTTTTTATGTGCTTGATTCTTATTTAAAAGAGCCACTGAAATACTCTTGACAAAATGCTAAAGTTTTATGTCCAGAAAAAAAATGATCCACAAAAATGACCAAGAAATGAGCAGTGAAAAATACATTTAGGATTCACAGGAGCATTTAAAAAACTTGGGAACCTGTGTGATCTTAAAAAGAACAAGGTACATGAAAATATGATTAATTCACTTGTGAAAGGTCAGTACAAGAACTTCAAGAACCTGATCATTGAAAGAATGGTCAACATGCCTCAAGGAAGTAATTTGTGAGTTGTTCCAAAAGAGAAAACAATGAATAACCTCTCTTTAACTGAAAAGTGCTAAAAGCAGAGATTTAAAACTCAACTTATTGAAAATGGAATTATTTTTCAGTGTACAGTTTTGAAAACTCAGCTCTATCTACACCAGTATTAAAATGTAATATGATCAGAATCAAGATGAAATAAGTTTATCAAAAAAAGAGAGGATGAACATGTAATTAAGACACTCTTCCAAGAAATATTTCTATATCAATATAATTGTTATAGAAATGTGATTTCTTTGCATTTCTGTTCATTTAAAAAATATTTTCATAAAATATAAAAATGTCTTAAGTTAAAAATCTTTATGAATTTTAGATATTTCAGAATTGAATATTTCCACCATAATGTTATGTTGGGTAGCAAAAGAAAAACTGAAATAAACCAAATATAACAGTCTGGTTTAAAGAAAAAATCTCACCACTCTGACGTACTGTTCCTATCTAATCAAAGACCCTTCTGTAGAATTTTCTAAGACAATTAGTGTATTTACAAATTTAGATGTTACTACTCTGAATTGTTCCCTTCATCTTTCTGTGCCTCAAATTCCCAGTGGTAACCTGTGAAAATCCCCTTAAATTTTTTCTTCTACTCTTCCTTTTATGTAATAAGGCAAGTCCTGGACTTCATCTCCTTAAAATAGAACTAATATAAATACTTCAATGACTTACAAGAGAATTGTTAGACATATTACTGAAAAAATTTTTTAAAAATTACTAGAAAATATTGACTCATCTATGTATTGAATTATTAAAGTGAAAAGAAATAACAGTATAGATATGGCCATAGTCAAAATTAGGGTTAGATTATTTGCAATATAAGATAGACACATACCAGAAGGAAGATTTAAGCCACATATTATATTTGTTTTCCTACTCTTTAGGCAACAAGAAGTAGGATAAACTGATAAGTGACTACATGAATTAGAAAAGCTGAGCTCCTCTAAGGTGTAAAATGGGCTACATGTGTTCTGAGCAGCAATGTCTAATGTATATCACAAGATGAAGCCTGGTCATAATTCAGTTTAATGGCAAGGTAGAACTACTGATTTTTTTCATTCTTCCCTTATGTTCCCACATGCATACAGATCATGTATAAGCATCTTTAAAAAAATAGCTGCATTTCTTTCCTTATATTTCTCTAGTTACAGGATTTTTCCAGTGTAAACTTCATAAAATTCTACATGTAGTTATTCTGGGTTTTTGGTTTCTTTTTCCATATAGTTTGTATTGTTCCTGATTTGAGTGTTTGTCCTGTATTATTAACTTCCCCCAAAACTAATAGAGTTCCTTCTTGGTCCTTAATTTTGTTTCATTAATTCTTTCATTACTTTTGCTCTTTCCTTCTTTACATGTTTAATACTACCTTCTCCTTTTAACAAATTCTTTCTTTTCAGGGCACTTCTGTACAAAGCTCCCTTGTGTTTGTCACAATGACTGGCATTGCTTGCACAGTAGACCATTACTTCATTCAGAACAGGGCATTTGATCTGAAGGAAAGGCACAAGGGAAAATGGAAGTCTGGACAGTCATATGTATGCAAATAACACATTCAGAATCACTTAAAAGATGGCTGCACTTGGTTAGAAAGTTCATATTCCTTGGCATGCTCTCCTGTACCATTTGCTGCCTTAGCAGTGTCTTGGCTCAGAGCCTTTTGCATTACCTGCTGATGCTGCAGGCTCTTTTTACTCCAAAAAGTGGTCTGACATTTTTAGTAAACAGCAGATATGAGGAATTATGAGCATCCCTGAATAACCACGAAATTATTTTTGCAGATATATTTGAATATTAATCGAAGTTGTCCCCATGGCATGATTTTTTTGCAATGGCAGTTGCAACCCAAGAATACGAGATGTGATCTTCATTTCAAATCCATGCAAATTAAAAAAATCCAAAGCACATAGTTTATTTTGCTACAAAGCCTGCATTGACATGGCTGGCAGGTTGAACTGTCACTGCACCTTTGTGCCATATTAACTGCCTTTGAGTTGACTACAGCCTGTTCATCCCTTTAAAACTGCAGCAGCTGCAGCACAGATTCAAGCATGTTTGCCAGGTTCTAAACTTTCTATCAAAGCGCATCTGGCTTGGTTGGTAAAATAAACTGTTGATTGCACAGTGTTTGAAGTACTTGGCTTGAAGTACCTCCCCAGACTTTAAATATCAGTCTGCCTGAGACACTACTGAGATGATCTCAACTGCAGTCTTTTACCTTAGCAATATGCTTCTTCCTGAGCAATATGTTTCTAATTTATCTTTGTCACGTTCAAAATCATGGCTACACTGCCTGATGCGAATTTGCCTCAGCTCCTCCCTTCTGGTTTGAAGTCATCTTTATCACTCATGTCAGTTGTTTACTTTGAGCAGTAGTTCACTTTGTTTTGTAGATAGCTGGTTTTACACTCTCAGATTTTAATGGTGATATGCTTTACCAGTCATCTTTACTCATAATTTTTTCTTAAAACAGACAGGTTCACTTTGACAAAAAAAGATTTTAAAGCAGTGTTTTAGTCCCCTGACATTTGAAGTCATCTTTATCACTCATGTCAGTTGTTTACTTTGAGCAGTAGTTCACTTTGTTTTGTAGATAGCTGGTTTTACACTCTCAGATTTTAATGGTGATATGCTTTACCAGTCATCTTTACTCATAATTTTTTCTTAAAACAGACAGGTTCACTTTGACAAAAAAAGATTTTAAAGCAGTGTTTTAGTCCCCTGACACAAATATCTTCTCCTCTTTCCCAGCTCCAATGCCTGATCCTGACTACAGGAACAGACAGCTGGGAACTGTTGTTGCTATGAATGCCCCAGCCCCACCAGATTCGTATCTTTTTCATACCCATCTGGAAAAAAGCACAAAAGCTATCTCTCTACGCTAATGCTTATTCTAAGAGTCTGCTTAATGATTTTGCACACAAGGAACTACTGAGGATGAAAGACCACTAAGTATATAAGCAGAATTTTTCATGAAGAGGACTAAGGCCATGAGATTTTTCACCACAGTGAAAGTTAAGGTAACAATATAATCAAAGCCTTAATTTAAAAATACTCTAGATAGATTCAAATGCAGCTATCAGTGCTAATAGATGATGAAGCTCTTGCTAAAGACAAATTAAGAACACATGAACAAAGAGAACCACAAAAAAGTGAAGCTTAATGGAGTAACAGCAAATTCAGAGAAGCTGGATATTTTGACTTTATCCTGAAGGTGGATGGGGAAGAAGGTGCTCTGGCCAAGACCAGCATCACAGGTTGTACCTGGAATCACAAATGAGCACTAGAGGAAGCAGTTATGGACAGGGATAGTGCACATAAAATACAGGGTAATATCTACCCCTCATGTATTGTAACCATGAAAAAGCTATTCAAATAAAAATAAGCCTATTATCTCCTAGATTTCAGACATAGAGACTTCAGTGACAGCAGGAGGCTACTATCTTAGGGTAAACATCTTATTTATACTATTCTGCTCTTTAGTACCATCTAGAAAAGATTCAAGGTACATTAATAAAGGTCTTATATCTAAATATACATCCCTTTCTGGTTTTGGAGTTTAGTTGTCATTTATTCACTTCAACATATCATTACATAAAGCAGACTGACAGCATAACATGCTGAAAGGCTGAAATTTTACTTCAGTCTAAAATTCCTTGAGATAATGCACAATTTTTGCAGCTGCTAGCACTTGAAAACTGTTTTTTACTTACTTCTTCCTTTTTTTCCCCTGCTTTTAATAACAAGCTAGATACAGACCAATTTCTACACAATGCATAACTCAGAACACATTGTGAACTACGGATATGCTTTTTTCCCAAGAATATATTTTTCCATCTTGACTGGAACATATAATGCACAATCTATTCATTAGTAGAATTTCTTACAAAACTGTTTTTTTTTTTTGCTGTTTATGTAACTTTAAAAGTACCAGAACTTCATCATTTCTTACTCAAAAAAGGGACACCCCATTACACACTGATGGCTTATATTATGAAATACATAGCATTCAATAGTGAGGGAGAGAATACCTCTTCTCTTGCAATTAGGATTTTGGTATTTTTAAGCCACAACCAGAGAGAACAAAGCTCTTATATTATCAATCTTCTAAGTAATGTAGGTCAATAAAATTGAGCATATATTAAAGTCTTATATTAAATTGAACAAAAGTTCAAATGCTTATTTGAAGCATTCATTACATATATGTGGATTCACTGATTATATTTGTACTGGCTGCAAATTTTCAAACTTTATCCCTGAAGCCCATATCATTCAGTGCTAAGTATCATTGCCAAGAAGAATTGTTTTGCTGTTGTGGTTATTTACCAGTAGTTACATGCGGCTGTGAATGTAAAGTTTTGTAAAAGCATGTCCTGTGTCCAAAAACATGTTCTCCAAGCACATAATTTCAAGTTAGTTTGGCAATTCTGCATAATCTATTAGATGCACATGCCTGGCTTGGTTTTGGCCATTTCCAGGGTGGCAATTCCACAGCCTTCCTGCATGACAATTACCAATGCTTTAACCATCCTTTAACTGAGATAGGATAGTGATATTTAGAGCAGGGTTTTGCTGCTGTACTCCTCCTTGCAAGAAATTACCTTTAGGTATTATATTAGTAACTTTTCACCCTCCTAATATCTTATTTTTATGACTCAAATTATTTGTCTTGAACTTTCATAACTTTGATAGTGTACCCTCACACTACATACCTCCCCAAAGCCATATTCCCACCCTAATGGCCTCTGCATTTTTCTTCAAGTGTCTTCTGAGATTTTTCTCATACATGGCCTTTTGCATTCAGAAATATTTCTCAAAAGTAGTCTCTTATGTAACTATTCTATTGTTCTTGCTAATGTGCCTCATTGTTATTCCCTTTCTGAAGCAGTAGCATCTGTGACATAATTAATAATGCTGAGAAGTTTATTCATTTTACTGAACACAACCACTTCATGTGTTCATATGCCAGAGGTGATCTACCATATTTTTTTATTATTTCCTTACTTGAATTGTCACACATAAGAAGCATTTGTTCTCAAAACCGGGGTGAAGTACATACATAAACAAGTTCGGTCTTGGAGTCCTTGAAGATAAAAGCAACAATAAGAAAACACAGTATTCTTATTCTGCTTTATGCTTCCATCTCTGATGGGCAGTAGCACAAACTTGGTATCTGGACAAGCAATAGGTGTTTGCCTCTCCCAGTGCTTGAAACTCAGGTTGGTGATGGAGTTGTAAGGTAGAATAGGAACACTTCATACTAGGCTAATCGG
>NW_008678204.1:25662-39495 GCF_000695815.1 Acanthisitta chloris | reverse complement strand
CCAGGTCCCTCTGCAGAGCCCTCCCGCTTTCCAGGAAATCAACACTTCCCCCCAGCTTTGTGTCAAAACTTGCTGTCAGCCCATCTCTCCAGCCTATCCAGGTCCCTCTGCAGAGCCCTCCCGCTTTCCAGGAAATCAACACTTCCCCCCAGCTTTGTGTCATCTGCAAACTTGCTGATGGTGCACTCAATCCCCTCATCCAAATCATCAACAAAAATATTAAAGAGAACTGGGCCCAACACTGACCCCTGGGGAACACCACGAGTGACTGGCTGCCAACTGGATGCAGCACCACTCACCACCACTCTCTGGGCCCGGCCATCCTTGCCATTTCCATTTCTTCTTTCAACTTTACACCAGGCTAAGCAGATCATCCACTTGTTCACACCTAAAACAGATATCTCTGCTGCCCTCAGACTTCAGTGTCAAACTCAGGCACTCACTACAGCCAGAGACCTGGACAGCTGCATCTTGATGCATAAGTTCTGTCTGGGTTGCTTCTGACAGTGGCTTTGGAGAGAGTGGAAACCATAGTTAGTCAGGTGGGCAATGACTCACTCCTTCAAATCTGCATCCTTCCTGTGTAAACTATCGTGCAAACTACCATAGCACATCTCTCTAATGCACCATGTCCTGTTTGCCCACCGTGTTCACAGTGCTCTGGTCACTCATACTCCCAGGAACTGCTTAAATCTCCCATGCTGGTCCGGGTACCACCCCCTCCTTGCCTGATTGGCTGGCAAGGGTATCTGGGTTCTGGTTGGATTGGGACTGCTGCTCAGGAGTCCTGGAGATCAGAAACCCCCTGGACAACCCAATCCAAACCCAATTTTATCCCAGACTTACCTCAGTCACTGTTGCTGCTGCTGTCACTGCTGCTACCGTGCCAAGTGGCCATCAGTACTGGTTTTACCACTGCTAGTCAACATCTCCAGATTCCACTGCTGGACAACATCTCTCAGATGCAAAGTTACTTTTCCTCTTATTGCAATTCTGTAATGTATTATTAAGAAGAAAAAAAAATGACCACTGAAAAGCAGTAAGGGGCAAGTTAACTTGGGAACCCAAACTATGGAGGACAATGGAGCTGTCAAACAACTTAGAAGAAAGAAAAAAGACACTTCTAGTATTCGAAAGTATTGGAAATATAAATGGGGCTTGTTGGTGTTTCAAATTGTGTTCTAAAATTATTTTTAAAATCTCAGAACTTCCTCAAAAAATATTTTATTTGTTCAAAGCAAACTAATCCATTAAATACAACTTTGATATAACATTTCTGAGCATCCTTGTCCATCAGCCATAAAACTGAATCTCATTTACAGGGGAAAATAATTATGAAAAAGTGCTGTAATGAATCTGCACTGGAATGAAATTACATTCCTACTCTTGAGCCAAGTGCAAAGACACTTTTAATTTCGAATAATTGATAAGTACATAACAGTGACAGGACTGACCTTTTTCCAGGGCTGACTATTTACTTCATTGCATTTGACAGTAAAAAAATGGGAGAGAGGAAGTTTACTTAAAAATAAGAGAAAGGTAATGCATACAAGACATGAAAATGTATGGTCCTTGGCGGAACTGTTCTTTATGTAAGAAAAATAGGTAGAAAATCCACGCTCTTTTTTGCGGAAGGACATAGTTAAGTACAGTTGATCACAAAAAAACCAGAGACAAATAACAAAGGGTTATCTATTAATTAATGGAATAAATATATCTAAAGGAAGACAAAGGTGAAACCATAAAGATAGATTTTCCTAACAACTTCCTGAAATTTTACTTATGTGAATATAAATTCTGCTATGGTACTTGCCCTCAGGTATCATAACCTAGACAACATACTCTGTTCAGTTTACTAGATAAGACTAAACCTTTTCTTCCTTTTTTTTTTCCTGCTTATAGAGATTATTTTTATACACACCAAATCCCTGTAATTCTAGCTCCCATAATGTGCTAGCTAGAGCATCTATTCCATTCAATACTTAAATTATATGCACTTTTTTATAAGGCTACTCTGTTTCAATGTGCAAAGAGAACGATATAATCCCCATCTTGGAAAGCATGGGCAACCAGAAGAACAGCCTTTCATGAATAAATGTATTTGGATCCAGGGCTCCAAGTGTTCAGATCAGCTGCTCACCTCCCATGGGACAAGGTGAGAGTCAGTTCTCCAAGCATCAGTTCTCCAAATGTGATCAGACTGCATATTGCAATACAGTATTGTCAGCTATAGCGAGGACATAGTTAAAGTACTGGAGATGCTAATACTGTCCATTTTGATTATTTTGATTGCACTGGTCAATATATACGTGCATGGAATTTGACCAGTGCACCATCACTATGGGTAGTTCACTTCCACAAGCACAGCAGTTTCATGTGGAGAAAATAAGGAAGGTGTACAGGGCTGATACCACTACTACAATGTTTGCTAGACATGGCAACATCCTCAAATGATGAAGAAATACAGTGCTCATGGCAGAGAAGCTACTTTTGTGATAAGTGAGGAAGACATCAAAGCAGCTGTTTTGGGTATTTCTTTGAAGCTGAAGAGTGGTGACTTGTTCCCACTGAAGTCACTGGAAGACTACCATGCACGCTTGCAATAACTGGAGAGATCTCAATGGGCTCCAAGTAGAAGGATTAATTGGGGTTTCTAGGATAAACGTCTTCATGCCCTGATTAAATTCCTGTAATTGTCTAAAGCAGAACCATAATAAGTCCCAAGTGAAGTCCACGTGCACTCTTTATCAGAACATGGCCAGGCCTTACCCACTTTCTGTATGGGAGCACATACTGTTTTATGTAGCTACTTATATGAAAGAGTCATCATCCCATCAGTCACTGGCAAACATTGCTTTATAATGTCATATGGAAACATTATCTAAAGATGCAGCTGAGGCCAGTGCAAAGAGCATTAATTGCAGACAAGAGACTTTCCATGGCCAAAGCACTTACAACCCAAATAAATAAGATAATAGACGAGGTGAGAAAGTGAATAAGTTTCATCAATATCGTCAAGTTCATATTAACTGATGAAGATAGGAAATCAGTAACCTATGCCTGAATGCACACACAGCCCTCCAGTGGATGTCTGTTAATGTCTCCTGTCCGCATTAATCCACAGAGGATGAATTGTTACAACATCTGAATTCCTGCTCTCTGTCTGTTAGTTCAAGCTCTTGCAACTCACATTATTAATTAGGGAAGTTTCTTGGCTTAACCTGTCATGTATCAGCAATAGATGAACAGACAGAGAATGTACTGATATTGAGTACTAAGGACAAAAATGGACTAAATTGTTGTCTTAGTTCATGGGATGAACCTTGGTAATCAAACTTTGAGCACAGTACTTGTTAAATAAAATTCATTAGCTTTAAACCACCATCATATTTGCGTTGTCAGTTGCACATAAACAGAGCTGGCTTGCTAAATTGGAGTAACTCTTTTTGTTCCAAATAGTTCTTCACAGCCTTCCCACAGAGATGACTGTAGAAGTACTTAATTAAAAACAAGGAAAAGCACCGATTTTTCTTCCAGTAAACTCACTCTCTGCTTTCCTTCCTTATATGTCTACACGTCACATCCCCTCTGATCGGAGAGCCCCTGGTCATACACATACAGTGTCTAGCATTAGTGTGACCAGAACATGGACTTGCTGCCCTGCTGTTTAGCATCCAAGGCTGCAGTGCAGAACATCTGAGTGTTGATCCAGTAGGCAGTTCAAGGTGAAGCAGGACAATATGTAGGACAGGCAGACAGGAGACTCAAGACAGATTTGTGACTGAAGCCACTATCCTAAGCTACAGCAGGATTGACACAGACCAGTGGGCCAGCAAGCCATGAGAGTGGGGTTTGTCCCTGTTGGAGCAGTGACACACCACATACAGGATGCTGACATTGTGGTAGGTTTCATGTTGCCTGAAGTAAGTTAACATCTCACAGGGCTTCACTGGCATGCATGATCTCCTGTCTGCTTTGCCTTGTATGAAGTAACAGTGGAGATACAGAAGAAAACCTCAAAAAAAAGGAGATGTCAGATCCTAAGATCTGTACCTTGGCTAGGCAGAGAAAGGGGCTGACTCCAAGGTATCCTGCATTTCTTACCCTTAGCCAACACATACCTAGCTTCCTATCATCACAAGAAATTATACTTCTAAGGTATCTTTCCCTTAAAAAGATAGCAAAGGTAGCGTTGCTGGACTTTTTTTTTCAGCTTTCCACAAGTCATTTTTTAAACTTGGATCCAATCTCCATACCAGGTCAAACCTGAGCTTAGACTATGAACATACTCAGGTTTCAAAATTTAAGAGAACAGAATTAGATTCCTACTCCAAATCAGAATTGCAAAATGAATGACCTGATTTTCTGAAGTTCTTACACATAACAACTCCCACAGATATCAGCAAAAATGTAATTCAGAGTTTGGCTTCAGTGCTTCAGAAATCAGGTCACTTGTTCAAGTACCTAAATATAGAAGAGTAGCTACAGCCTTTATTTATCTTTTTTAATACTTAGATTCAGAGTTCAAAGCAGGTTATTGCTTCAGCTCCTGCAAGAGAACTTTGTAAAACTTGAGCCAGGATCCAAATTTGGTAAGTAGACAGAGAGTCCTGGGGCAGGCAGAGCTATGGCTTCGATCCTTCACACCAACCACTGGTCCTCATTTATAGGAGGAATTTCAGCCTTTTGTTCTTGTGACCCTGTAAATGACCCTGAGAGCTCAACAACAGCATCTTCCTCAGGTGCACTTCGTTCACCTACACACAGTGTTTAATAGAACCCACAATTAATAGTAAATGAGTGACTAGTTTCAAGAAAATCAAGAAAGTATTGGAAGAGCCAACATTGCATATTAAAAAAGCATGAGTAGTCAGAAATTATTAATTACATGACTTTGTTTTTAATGGTATCATGTACATAACTATGAAGATAAATGTGAAGTGGCAGATTTTTCTCTGAGCACTTTCCACAGATTTGCCTAAAAAATATAAGTGTTTGGGTTTGTGTGTGTATGTGTCTGTTTGTTTACTAATTTGCTGCCAGGAAGTACAGAGATTAACAGAACAACTTTAGCAAATGACAGATCTGGAATCACTAAGGAAAACCCCCCTAGAGACATAATCAGATGGGAATCTCAAAATTTTCATGATGTATACACTGTGTATGAGATGATCCTTACTGAAATAAATAATTTTTTAGGGTTCAGTACTTTCTTGTTTTACATTATCTTCAATGCTATAGATCCAACTATTGAGAGGTGATTGTTTGCCCTTCCCTCACAGCTGTCAGGTGAAAGACTTCTTGTCTCCTTGCTTTCAGCCTAGCAAAGCCATGCAGTCTTATCCCTTCAAAACCAAATCTTTGTGGTTCTGCCTCTAAACTTCCCTCTGTTTTAATCAAAGAAATTACATCTGGAAGCCTAAAGGTCTTTACAAGTGAGAGAACTAAATTACTTCCAAGCAGCTTCTTCTTTCCTGCACCTCAAGATTCAAAGCATGCCCCTCAAAAAAAGTCAGTATTTGGTTCTACACATATTCCCAAATCTTTCTTTGCATGAGACACCAAACTTTCACTCAGCCCAGGTGGTCTTCATCTGTAGATGGAAGACACGGAGGATCCTTATTGCAGAGAGTAATAAACATGACTGCCAATGGGTCAATAGTCTGTTTACTCTCCACTTCTTCCTAAGGTCATCTTCTGTAAGATATAATATGCCCTTTAATGGTCAGCTGAATATCCATAAATCTGTTGGTTTACTTTCTAGCATACACTGTCGAGAAATTACATCCTGTGCCAAGTCCATTAGTAATACAGAGACATATGTCATACCCGCACTGGCAAAAAAAATGATAGAGAGAAACACTTTGGGTGACAGTGCAAGATGACACTTGAGTAGAGCATCTATTTTGGGGGGTTTGTAACAGAAGTAACAACAGAAGAATCTCACTCTTACCACATCTTTTTCTAAGATGTCCATAAAACCACAGTGCAAATTTTGCAGTGTAACTGCAATTATGTGCACAGGAAGCTGGGTTTGAGGAATTTCATTAACCCATTGAGAGCTGAGAAGCCTAATGTGTATTGTGTCTAGTCAGACTGGCACAACAGCAAAGGGCCAGTACAATCCACTGCAATAACAGGAGACAGAAAGGAGAGTGAGTTTTCATATTGTTTGCCATTCTGTTGATACATTATGACCCATGAGACTTGACAGCACAGCCCTGGGGACAAGAGAAACCCAAACCCAGGCTTGCAGCATGGCCTGGAGAAGCTGGGAGGAAACTGTCAGAGCTCCCAGATTGCACAAGGGTTCCTGAACACCCTGTTGGGACTGTAGCCTAGTGTTCACTCCCCACATTCTCACCCCACTCAGCCTCAGGCACACGAGAGCCACAGCAGCAGGGAGCTAGGAGCCCCAGGTGCTCCAGGCATGTCTCAGCTGGCAGCAGCCAAACAGGCTGCTGTTCCCTGTGCTCCTCTTTAGTGCTTCCTCGTTTCCACTGTCTGTTTTTTTCACTCTCTCCCCATGTGACACTTCACTAGAAACCTGATGGATTTAACAAGTCATAGAGAGAAGGTTTTGTCATCCAGGAAGACAACCAAGCCAAGCTTTCAGGTTTTTGTATACAAGCAGTTCCCATGGACATTGAAGGATTCCCCGTGGTCACCTGCCTCCCAGGAGCTGCCAGGAGAAGGGAGAAAATGAATTCCCTTTCTACGTTCACCTTTCTATATAACTGTATTATTTCCATATTGTTTAAACTGCTTGGATGGGTTTCCAAGTGACTGCAGCATAGACAGAAAGTCCAGAATGCTGACAGCAGGGACGTTGTCATGGCAACAGAGAAGGAGACCCGGTGGTTAGAAACCTGGAGGCAGGTAATTAAAGATGCCCAGAAGCCAGGGACAAGGGTTTGATACCGTCCTGTTACCCTGAGGCAAAATTCAAATGAAGATGAAACCTTCTGCCCCATGCTTGTAATTAATGCTTCCAATTGTGCTCTCAGGCATTAGGATTCACACAGCCTTTGCATTCAATTGAGGGAAAGTACTGTTTATAGCAGAACACTGTTCATTTTCCTGTGCATTTTGTTGTCTGTGTTTCTGTAGTGACAGTATATAACTGATACAAAATTCCTCACCAACGGCAGATGACCCTGCAATTGGTGACATTATGTTTATTTGTTATCCATTATTCACAATATAAATTGTCAGTGAGTTTGGTGGTCTGGACACCACATGTCCACAAACTGCGTTATCACTCCCCTCCTCAGCAGGATAGAGGCAGGGAAGAAAACAAATTGGGAAAAAAAGTTATGGATCAAGACAAAGGCACTTCAATAAAGCCAAAGCAAAGACCATGCACAAAAGCAAAGGAAAACAAAAGATTTCATCTCCTCTTCCCATCAGCAGGAGATGTCCAGCTATTTCACAGGAAGCAGGGCTTCAGTACATGCAGTGGTTGCTCTGGAAGACAAACTTCATAAACAATGAATGCCCATCCCCTCCTCCTTTCTCTTAGCTTTTATTGCTGAGCAGATACCATATGGTATGGAATATCCCTTTGGTCAGTTTGGATCAGCTGTCCTGGCTGTGTCCCTTCACAAGGTCTTTCCCACCCTGGCCTACTGGGGTGGGGGGGGAATGTAGAGTCAGCGCTGACGCTGTCAGAGCAGTGCTCAGTGGTAGCCAACACACTAATATGTTATCAGTGCCTAGAAACTAGCTACAGATACAAAGCACAGAGCTATGAGGACTGCTATGGGGAAAGTTAACTCCATCCCAGACAGACCAAATATGAGTAAAAATATTCTGCAAATGTACCTGCACATGCACACAGATCCTTCTGTCTCATTATAGGGTGAGTGATGATATGATTTACAAAAAATTGTAATAATAATTACCCACTTGCTAGGAATGCAAATGCACAAAAGAATGCCAGCCTTCCTCCTTTGGATTGCAAATATATATGGTTCAGTATGACAAATGAAATTTTAACTTGTTTCCCTTTGTGTTAGTAAGCATATAATTATGCACAGCTAATTTATTTGCATTCATTACATCCACATGGATACTTAAGTATCTCTGTGAACTCACTGAGACAGATGTGCTGCTACAGGCAGGGTCCTTTATGCTACATGATTTGGTGACTCTGCAGTTTATCCCTTGCTGCAATATATGTTCCAGGTACTCAGCTTTCATCATGCACAAAAACAGCTCTAGCAAAGGCTTTGTGGTGCAAGAAAAAGCCTGAGAATGTGAGCTGAATATCAACTGCAACAGTCATGTCTTCCTGCACTAGCAAGCAGTCTGAAACAATAGGACACAGACCTCAGCAATACCATTTATCTTAAAGGGCTGCTAACTCTGGAACTCTGAAAGTAGGAAATGATCAGCAGAAAGTGTGGAAACCCCACAAAATAATATAGCAATAGCAACAGAAAATTATATGTTCAGTTTCAAATCTGAATCTTCATTTGAACACTTCTGAAGTTTCTTCAAAAATGGCCAAATTCCCAGCAGTGATGCGGAATCGAAGGATCTTGGCACAAATTCTGGATGCATTTGGCTCTATAGTAGGATGCCTTACACCTACAAACTGATGCAAATATACATCGTAGCTAGTGCAATGTATCTCACTAAGCAGAACTCAGGAAACCTAAAATGACTGATATTCATGTCATCTTTTGCACTGAATGTCTTTCAGAGAGTGATTTTACCCACTGCATGTTTTCTATATTTTGTAATATCTGCCCACTAACTAAAAATCTGAAACTAAAGAATTATTATGAATTTTATTTAAAAAAAAAACCACCCCCTGCCCCACACAAAACCAAAAAAAAAGCCTCAGAAGAGAAAGCAGGCTCTCATTTTTGTTTTATTTAAAAATGTCGAGGAATCAGAGCATATGAATATTATTGCAAAATATTGAAAAGTATGACATTTTAAAGAAGTAAAATGTACAAACAGCCTTAACTCTGCCCGTGATCACTACCATATTGAAAGTCTTTTTTCTGTCAGCTGATTACAGCCATGTTCACTTGCAGCAAGTGAACATTCATTCAGCTCAACACCTGGCAACCTTCCTTGCTTCTGGAGTTAAATTTCTGTGTCAGAGATTTTCAGGGGAAGATGACAGTGGCAGATCCTTCAGTAGCAGCTGCTTCATTTAATGAAGGGAAGAAGTCTTATTACTGGAGTCATTTGTTGCCATAGCTTCCCATGTTAAAGCTAGAGAAACCATTAGAGCATCTTTCAACCAGAGGCCAAAGATTTTCATTCAATTACACCCATTCTGAGTGCAATAATTTGAGTTTAGCAAAAGCATATCTTCCTAAAAGCCATCCACATTCAATTAGAATGTGCATCCTATTTTTCATTCCAATTTCTGAGGTTTTGCCTTTCAGCCACTGGTTCTTCTTGGATATTTTTGGACCAGGAGAACATTCAGACATTTAAATCAAGTCCCTTCTTGATCTTCCTTTTGATAAACTGTCTGCTGTGACCACTAGTCAAGCAAAGAGTATCCCACCTTACATCCATGCTCCATAATTTTTGGCTCATAAGCTGGCTTTCATCTTGACACAAATAGTCAAAAAATGCTGCTTTCTGCCCTCCCCTTACAGGTCTGTAATACCCTCATACACATCACAGTGAGGAGTAAAAATATGCAGCCTCGAGAAGTCCCTCTCTCTTCCTCTCTGTCTCCACCAAGGAAGACAGCAGCTTTATGTTTAATTTAAAGATGGGCAAACAGAAGCTCAGAGAGGATAAAGCCTTACTTTATAATACATATCTGACAAGGGCAGACACCTGTCTCTAAATGCCCTGGATAAATCCAGCAATACATTAATAGTGCCGATTCTGCTATCTCTAACCCTTGCTGCTGGTTGTCTTCACTACACACAGATACTGTTAGATTTCAGAGTTTCATATGTTAAAATGTATCAAATGTGTCTAGTGTTGCCATTTTTTTTTCCAGAGAATTTCTATTTGTTTTCCTGTAAGGCAATCCCAGGTTCACTGCAAACCTACAAAGTGCAATGTTTCTGCTTTAGTTTTTTAACAGAGAGAGGAAATCAATGCAGGTTGGAAAACAAACCACTACTACTTTTAGTTTAGGGTGTTTTGCTGAAGATGTATACAAATCAAAGTGTAGAACAGAAACAACTGACTCTACCAGAAAAAAAATGAGGTAATTTGAACACAAAACGCTAACAGGTAGTCCTGCCCCCTCTATTCTGAATACACTGATTTCCTAGGCTAACAGAAAGGCATCTTCCTACCAACAAGGTATTGATCTCCACACTGCATACACAAACATTTCCTGGAAGTGTCAGATGGTGGATTTATAAACTCTGTAAATATTAAAAGCACAAATGTCTATTTAGTGAATTGTTTCAGTACTGCAGATGTCACTCAGTCTCATATTATATTTTATTTCAAGTAAGTAACCTATATTTTATACATTTTGTGATTTAATTATTGTGAAGTCTCTCTGTAGACATGCAATAGGAAGTCAACTAGCTTGTGGTCGTCAGGCAGAACTGATTCATGTCACAGGTGTAACCCAATATGGATCAGAGCACACGTCAAACTACATTCTTGCTATTCCAGGAGGAAAAATAAAAAAGTTATGTTCTACAGACTGTCAAATCATCACTTTCTACAGTAGAATTTAATGAAGATTGTAACAGAGATGTGAGGGTTGACAATCACATGAAAGACTCAGTAACTGTTCAGTTTACTACTAACATTGTGATTTACAAAGAATAGTGTTCAATTCCTTATCACACATGATTGTAATCTGCTAGAATGATACGACCTAATAGTACTATAGCATACATGGTTTAGATAAATCATCCACAATTTAGCATCTACAAGTGGCATCTACCTACCACTGCTCTCGTATGGATCCAATTAAATGTACCTTTCACAGTGGTCATGGATTTCTCCTGACAACCATTACTACAAAAGCAGGAACATTTTTCAAACCTCAGATCATAATTTGCCTACTGATGACCATAAAACAGTGTCATACAGTGGCAGTAAACATAGGATGACTTCAGTCCCAGGGTGAAGTTCAGTATCCAGAACAACCAAAAGAAGATGGAAGATGTGGTTTGTCCTGCAGTAGACCCATTGCCTCCCCAGTTGTTGGAGGGACTCAAATGGGATTACCTGAGGAATCTAAAAGAGCACCAAAACAGCCTACTCCAGACACAACACTTGCTTAAGTGTTTCTAATCCAGGGACCAAATATAACATTTAAAATTATAACAGGGTATACAAAAGCCAATTCTCTTTCACTGCAGAGTAATGGGCTTTTCTTATACTCAGAATTCATCTAGGAAAAGAATTAGGTTTTTAATGTTCTGTTTTCTTCATTGCTTTATTTGCAGGCTAAGAAGACTGCGATGGTGTATGGGGTGATCTTGGGCTCCACCATAATCAAACTATGTTATGAAGACAGGCTAACACTGTTAGGATTACAAGACCATTGGGATGCCCAGTCCTGTGTTTCGAATTCCAGTGTTATTCTCCTCCTCTCTTCTGCCACTTCTGACAGCAACCACATAGAGGCTCTTCCCACAGTGCAAGATGGTCATCCCATTTCAAATTCCAGGTTGGACTTAGAATGGGAACAAAATTGTGTGTGTATGCACATAGCTGCACAGTTATGAGTGGGGCTGGGGCGTAGGGGCATATTCCCATATGTTCCTGCCTGCCTGACCACCTGCCTGTAGCTATCTGAGAAAGCTTAAGGTTTAAAGAACTATTTTCCCTCCTGCTTTCTTGGGCCTTTCTACTGACTGCTGCAAGAATACTTAGGTTACTGTTCTGATCCCTCTACTTCATCTACTGGGCTGTATCTCAGTATTAGACCAGTACAACTTTCACAGCATGCAGGTCCTTGGGGAAGAACAAGAACAGGAGTTTTTGAAGTTTTCCACTGGTAGGGGAGAATGAACAGGGAACTCTTACTGTCTCAGTCGCAAAGGGATGGACACAAACTAGCCTGTGTATTTTTCACCTACAGAACTTGCTTGTCTGATCATGCAAAGGATACACTTCTGCTTGCCAGGTTTTAGTTCAGCTGGTATACACGTGGAAGAAATCTGAATTGCTGGATTCCTATTGGCATATGAATTATTGTTAGATATCTGTGGACACCAAAAGCCTCAGAATTTTACTACCCATCTACTCAGTTTTTCAAGTATCTTTTGATTTTTGCAATATTCATAATTCAAAACTAGCAATTCCACAACTGTTTCAAAATAAAGCTGATTGACAAAATGTCATGTGGGTACACACCTTCCTGAATACTGCTACTATATTTAACTATGAACAGATGTTTGATAGATCTTTAGCTTTGTTTCAGTAACTGCTTTGCATCAATTTAAAGCCCTATAAAGGTTAAAATCATTTCCACAAAAGTAGACAATGAATTATCTAAATTTACTAGTTTGACTTTTCTTGCCACCTGTCAAATTACATATTTTCCTTCTATGTATATTGCTAGACAATAGTCACTAAATAGATTAAAATATTTCAGAGCTGACATTGCTACCTCAAGAGGTCAAGTAAACATAAAGACAAGTAAGTTAGAATAAGGGAATTGGAGCAGGCAACAGCTTTGATTGAAGACAGAAAGAATCCAAGTGTACTCAGGGATGGTTGGTAAATGGTTATTATTTGCATGAATAAGACACATCTTAGTAAGGCACATTCAGAATGAAGCAGCAGGAAGATAACAGCAGTCTGAAATTACAGGTCATATACCATGGCAATATACTGAGGGAGGGCACAGTGCAAGTAAAGTCATTGCACATGGTAGCCCTCCAGACTTGGAGTACCCACTCCCAATAGCAATCAAATGTTATCATTTGTTAGTAGACATTTCCATTTGTTTTAAATTCCCCAAGAGTAGCAATGGTAGCTGGACTCAAATTTAGATGGTCAACTTAATTTTGAAAATAACAATTTGAATAAGCATTAGAAATATAATCTCCTTAATGAGAATCCTGATGCAAGAAAAATATGAGAATTTATAAATGCACCAAAAGAACCATATTTTCATGTGATTTACTGCCCTCAGAGACCATGAAAAATATACTGGCCACTCTCTGGTATATTTCAGAATATTTTTGTTAAACAAGTTTATGCCAATAGAATTTTATGGCATGCTTTTTATTGTATTTCCCTCTCCTTTTAAAACTTGGAATAGAATTTTAATTGATCTTACTATAATACATTTTAAAATCAAAAGTAACAAAAACAATCAGAACAATTATCTCCTTTAGCAGTAGTGTATTTGGAAAAACAACAATACTCTAGAAAAATGCATATGATTACTTCCATCAAACACAAAAAATCAGTTCCTCTAACTCACTTATATGCTACAAGAAAAAACCAATAGACTCTTGGAGTCTGTCAAGTCTTAGATTAATAATAAATGAACACCAAATGATAAACAGAGCCTTTCACTGTTCTATTGCTGAAGATTACTGCAGGGTAAATACTAACAGGAAACAGCAATGTTAAACATACAGCTTAATGGATAGAATATTTACAATAGGAAAATATATACAAAATTCAAAATAAACTAAAAGGATCAGGCAAAAGTTAATAAAAAATAATGTGCTTTGGAACACATTTTATTGTACAGAAAATATTTTAACATAAATTAATTTTCAATATTTAGTTGCAGAAATGTCCAGAGAATTCAGGGTTATGTTAGGTTGTACAGCTACAGTCTTTGATTTCTTGATGCTGCTGAGGTGGAGGCGTAAGCCAATTGGGAAGAGAAGGGTTGATTGGGAAGGGAAAATT
>NW_008678204.1:21010-25632 GCF_000695815.1 Acanthisitta chloris | reverse complement strand
GTGCAACTTCTTTCTTTTCTAGGAAATAGGCTAATTTCTAGTTTATTCCTCTTCCTTCCAGTGGATTTTAGTAACGGCATAGACAACAGAAGATTCAGTCAAGTGGTGGATAGGCACAGGATATACCAGAAACTCTGCTACCAGCATGGTGCAGAGCTGGAGCAGAATACAGAAGCACCCTCTGCCATCGTCTTAGGTGATTTGGTAGGGGACCTAGAATTGCAAGCAGAATTTTGGTGGAAAGAATGTAGTAATCGAAATCAGAATACATCCAGCATGTAAATCAACATTACTTTTATAAAAAAACAGATAGGAAATACAGATCAAGAAGATACTATGCCTATAAAATAACTTTTAATGCCTAAATGTCTTTTCCCGGTGCATTGTGATCAACATTTTTTCCCTAGGCACAGAGTATGTGACTCTAGCTAGGGACTGCTCTGCTCATAGGAATTTTGACCCCTCGCGGGCCATGCTGACTGCACCTTACAGTGCTCAGGGCATGCTGCTATATAATCTGTCACCATCCAAAGAGATGAGACTGCTGTGGAGGCATTTCATTAAACGCAATGTCACTTTGCTCTCTCTCTCTCTGTGACTATCTTTACAAAGACCGTGCTTCATCTTAATGCTCTGATTTCCTTGGGGATGCTACCTATGTTTTCTAATGCACAGAGAGAGATCCCATTGTACATATTAGGTGTTAATGTAAAATGCATATTCAAGAAGAGATCACAGATTGAGAAGAATTGGAAATATACTCCTAGATTTTTACAGCAATGGTGGGCAGAATTAGACAATAAAAAATGCCAGAAGGATTGCATTCAGACTCCTGGATGGTTTTTTCTGCTGGAACTTGCATTTAGGCCTCTTCCCTGGGAGCAGGAAAGGGGTCAGGGGAGTAGGGTCTGTTACTGACACATGCAAGATAAGCAAAGAATCATCATTCCCCTAAAGACTAGGCCTGGAAAGAAGGGAGCATTAATCAGTCTACTCCTAACTCAGCTATTCCTTCCTAATAGCTCTCCTGAATTTACAGATTAAGTCCTTCCCCCATCCAGGAGGGAGAATCATAGAATGGTCTGGACTGGAAGGGACCTTAAGGACCAACTAGTTCTAACCCCTCTGCCATGGGCAGGGACAGCATTCACTAGACCAGGATGCTTAGAGCCCCAAGAAAAGGAAATATTCTTGGAAAAGCAGTCACATCTCTGACCTCCATGGGCAAAAGCCTAGTTCTATAGACCACACTTTTCTTTGGTGTCAACATGAGAAAAGTCCTATTACTCTATTCCGGAGTCCTCACAATCATCATATTGTCATTTTGCTGCTATACAGATGATAAAGGACCCATCTAAATGACCCCTGGAAAATAAATATATTAGTAGTGCGACCTCTTCTTCCTTGCAAAAGCCCAGCTCCATTCAAATGTAAGAGAACATGATCAAATTTGATTTCCTAATAGCCCAGAGACTCAAGCAGAAAGAGCACTGAATAGGGATTTGTGTCTCCAGGACTATGTGTTCACCACATTTAAAAATTTTCAATGAGTAAAGTTCAAAACTAAAGAACAGGTAGCCGTTTTCTGATTGTTTTGCAGCCAAAATCTCAGACTGTCTTATGACCAAAATTAATGATGCATGAATATCATTCAATCCAATATCATCCCTTTCTCAAATGCAAACATTAACAGACAATCAGTAACAAGTTCTTCACAGAATTATTTTTTCAGTATAGAGAAAAGGCAAAGAGAATGGATATCACTAACCCATCACACATATTCCATGCACAGTTGGCACTGTGCTTTCAGAGTTGACATTCAGTCACGCTTCTGAGGTTTCTACCATTTTCCCACTCTTTTCCTGCCTTATCCTCGTGCTGTCACTTACTCCTGGACTACTGTTTGATTAGCTGACTCTACGGAATAAGTTATCAAATTCAACATGCCTAAAACTATCCAAAAATGGAGCACCAGGAAAATTGCAAGATTTTTACCAATCACTTCCAGCAGAAATTTCAAGCTTAACAGAAGCAAAGCATCCAACAGACCACTATATATATATATATATATCACTGTATTTTGGTTTTCTTCTCCTTAATGTAAAGATGATTATACATTAGGAGCCAGTGACATAATTAGTGAAAATCATATCAGTTATATCAAATTTCCATTAGTCATATACTGCACATTCCCTTCTGCCATCCCCATCCTATGCTTATTTCTATAATTTTAGGGAAAAGAACAAGCTAGATTCTCCTACATGAGAAGTTTTCAAACCAGTGGATTTACACACAATGCTAAGTGTTACTCAGCACCAAAAAAGGGAAGGAGAAAAGGGCCTTAAGTCTGTCGCTAAGGGTGCTGCCTTCACACTGTTTCACCTTTCACAGCATCTGAGCCTCCCTTCTCCACTGCTCTCTCAGAGTTTTCAAGAGCAGTCTCATCTCAGGGTGACCATTACAGACTTCACTAAAAAGACTTTGCAGTCTTCTCAGGAATTACTACAAAACCTTTTATGTGACATCTCCAAATGCCTTGCAAATCTTTATTCATTAAATTCCATTGCACTCAGTGACATTCTATAATCACCATCTCAGAAATGGGCAAGTTGAAATAAACAGACTTCTACTACAACTTCAGCAAGTGAACTTCCTGAAGTTGTAGTAGAAGCCGGAAGTTCATTTACTAGTATATTTTAAATGTCCCCTCCCTTCTCTGGTCACAGTAGCCCATTTTTCTTAGCTTTTCTGAAATTTTGTTGCCAAGGTGGGTCCTGGTTCAACGAACACCCAAATTAACAGGGTATTAAAGAAAAACTGTCTTGAGATACTGCATAAGTGTATCATGGGAAGTCTGCTCCGGCTAACACCGGTCCAGTCATAAAACATTACTTGTGACAGCCTGATATTAGAAGAAAGACTGACATCCAGTGCCAAATACTATTTGGCAGAGGCCTCTAGTCCCATGCTAAAATTTGGGGCATCTGCAGAAAGAAAGAGTAAAAACCATCTCTATTTCTATACATTCTTCAAATCAACACACTTGCAAATGGAGAAAAAAACCACAGCAAATGCCATGTGGTTTAGAAACCTCAAAAGCTCTTTTCTACATGCTTTCTGCACACCCAGGCTCTCACTAAATCTGGCACATCAGGAAGAATTCACTCAGGGGACTGTCTTGTTGATTTCCATCAGGAGCCAAGAAAAGCAGTTTTCCAGGGAAGATGCATGAAAGACCCACAGATTTCTTACCAGTATTTGACTGAGGACAGAGTTGTGGAAACAGAAACAATGGGAAGCATCCCCTTATTCAAAGTGACAGCCAGTCTCTCAGCATAATCGGATCATCACACTGCTCTGCAGCGTGGCCAGCCTTTGTTTCCTTTATTTGCTTGTTCATTACTTATCTGTGCTGAAAATCAAAGCTTAATGACTGACACCCATTTCTAATGAATCCATGTGACAAACAGAAGGGACACGGTCATTACTGCCATCCCAATGTATGCAAACATTGCTTTTGTTCCACTGCCCTTTCCACATCACTTATTCAAACTGGACATGTTTCTTGTGGATCATAAGCCCAACCAATTTAAAAACATCAGCTGTTTCAGAGCTAGAGGTTTTCATTGTATTGCACAAAGCCCTTCAGTCCCCTTCACTAATACTAACGATCTCCTTTACTTAAATAAACAAAAAAAGAAACCGAGTGAACTGAGGCTAGTAAGAAGTTTAAAGATGGTAGTGTTTGTTCCTGCCTTTGCTCTACTTCTGTAAATTATTATGCTGCATCTACAAGGAGAACATAAGCCATTATGACCTGCAGCGTTTCTCTGGGGATACAGTACAAAAGTGCTCTATCAGAAATGCAATCGATTCCAGAGATGACTGCTTCCTGCATGCTTCCAAGCTGCTGCTTTATAAAACAGCTCCCCATAAAAGGAGCAGGAAATGCATGACATCGTTTAGCAACCGGTCATTAGAATTTAATGGAAGAGGATTAAAATACAAAAATGCCATGGTTATAGACCTTTCCATACCTTACCACAGCCTTTGAGAGGAGGAATTGGTGACATATTGGTAGAGCCTTAACCCTTTCCTCTACCTTCAAGAGATGGAAATATCCCACAACCAAATAAATATCTTTGTTATATTAGAAGGAAAATTCAAATAAAAATCAAACCTCTGAAAGAAAGTGGAGTCCGAGGTTAGGTTTCTCCATTTTTATACGATCTCCCAATTTAAAAACCCCTGGGTGAAATAGAAATGTGTTCCCTGATCTTGATTTCTCCTGAACTGTCTTTCCTGAGGTGCCATACCATGGCATTTGTTGTGTTTTAGCACTTAGCTCATTTCTAGTTGCCTACATTAAACTGTATTCGCACTCCCTCTTGCATACACACAAGGTACAATGAGAACAAACAATATACGATCTCCCAATTTAAAAACCCCTGGGTGAAATAGAAATGTGTTCCCTGATCTTGATTTCTCCTGAACTGTCTTTCCTGAGGTGCCATACCATGGCATTTGTTGTGTTTTAGCACTTAGCTCATTTCTAGTTGCCTACATTAAACTGTATTCGCACTCCCTCTTGCATACACACAAGGTACAATGAGAACAAACAA